>NW_019154121.1:14178842-14179186 GCF_002288905.1 Enhydra lutris kenyoni | reverse complement strand
AAGAAAGAAAGAAAGAAAGAAAGAAAGAAAGAAAGAAAGAAAGAAAGAAAGAAAAAGAAAGAAAGAAAGAAAAAGGAAGGAAGGAAGGAAGAAAGAAAGGAAAGAAAGTCAAGTCAGGGTCACCTGGGTGGCTCAATCGGTTAAGCTCAGGTCATGATGCCAGGGTCCTGGGATGGAGCCCATTATCAGGCTCCCTGCTCAGTGAGACACCTGCTTCTCTCTCTCCTGCTCCCACCGCTTGTACTCTCACTCTCCCTGTCTCAAAACAAACAAACAAACAAACAAACAAACCTCATTTTCCACCAAAGACCAGTAAGCGCAAGGAAACTCAAGTTCTGGTTCAT
>NW_019154121.1:14074671-14178832 GCF_002288905.1 Enhydra lutris kenyoni | reverse complement strand
TTCCTTCCTTCCTTCCTTCCTTCCTTCCTTCCTTCCTTCCTTCCTTCCTTCCTTTTTGGGGGTTAGGAGCAGAGGGAGAAGGAGAGAGAGAAAGAATCTTAATGAGGCTCCATGCATGTTCCAACACGGAACTTGGTCTCATGACCCTGAGATCATGACCTGCGCTGAAATCCAGAGTCAGACACTTAACCGACTGAGCCACCAGCACCCTGTTTCCAGTTTTCTGCTTCTCAGCTGTGACTATCCTTCCCGATGTTCCATGTCAACTGTACTCTGTCAAACCACTAGATAGATAAATGCATACATTGTAATAAAGATGGTAGTTAGATTCTTGGAAATAATTCCTGATAATTATGAAGAGTTCTTGGGCTTCGTCAGAAATAACTGGAGTTTGATTTACTCTTATAGCTATGCAAAAGAAAAAAATAAGTCCATATACTTATTTTAGAATTGGTAGGGCCTTTTGAAATCCTGTAGACTACACTGAGTTACTTTGCAGAAGAAGCAAAAGAAGTTTGAAGGTTAAATGGATTTACTCAGTCACCCAGCAAATCAATAGCAAAATCAAGTCTTTGAACACAAAATTTGGGGGAAGCAAAAAAAAAAAAAAAAATAGCTTTTATGACACCCTTGTAAAATTTGTGTATACAATATGTCCTGTGTTCTGTCCTACCCCTCATCCATGAATCTTTGAAATGTCGTTAAAATGCAACATCCCAACAGGGAGCTTTTAAAAATTAGAACACACATTTTTTTATATTAGCAAAAGTTATCTTTGTAAATATATCTACCATTCTACAAATGAATTCAGTAGAACTATTAAAGTTAACTCTAGCTAACTCTGAGCACTTGCTCTGTGGCAAACATTGTACTGAGCTCTTACAATGCATTGTCTCATATCATTAGGACAACAAGCCTCACAAAGGTACGACTGTTATCCTTGCTTTATGGCTGAAGAAACTTAAAGAGATTAGGTAACTTGCTCAAGCTTACACAGCTAGAGAGGACCAGTATGGACTCAGCCCTCCTGATACTGCTATTAACTGTTTAAAGACATAACCTCCATAGCTAGGAGTAGATGATACCTACCTTGTACTGAGAAATCGAAATTATCCAGCCAAGTTTTAGAAACACTAAGCTTTCATCTTTAAGAAATGTTACCCTTCACTGGAAGCCTTTAGGCAGCTAACACTTCTAACAGGACTTCTTATCTATGTGTCCCAACCAACCACTTTCACCGCACTTTGCTGGGGAAACAGATGCCCATGGTTTATCATAGTCAGAATGTCAGTGACCATGAATGACTGTTAGCAGACTGTGGCCTGCCCAGTGCTGTGAGCATCAAACATTGCCCTGCTGTGAGTGGAGCCTGCTTGATTAGCCTGGGATCCTGGGCAGGGGTTTAGGGTCTTGAGAAGTGGTATTGTGGCCCAGCCTTTTGCCCCATCTGGCCTTACCTGTCATTCCACTGACCACAGACCCTATTCACTGCATTTAGAAAATGGCCTTTGGCTCTCCTGCTTCCTCTCTGTTCTACTGCCACTACCCACATCTTGCCAGGACTACTCTAAAACCTCCTACATCCTCATGCACTTTCCTGATGCCTTCTAGTCCATCCTCCCCTCTGCTACCGGAACAATCTTCCCAAACCAGTCATGTCAGTCCTCTGTTCTGAACTGATGGCTTCACATTGGCTTTCAAATAGAATTCACACCCCTAAGCATGGCATTCAGTATCCTTCATGATTTGGCCCTTCCTTACCTTCTGGGACTCAACAAATATTTAGTCCATCAGTGAATGCTCTCTTCTTTAGAAATCCTGTTAACAAACATTCCCTCCACATGTTATTGAACAATCCAATTTACTGAGCATCCACACCGTGTTGAATTTTAAGAATTTACTGGTTTTTTCATAGGAGAACAAACACAGTTATGGATACAGAATCTGGAGACCTGGGTTCAGGTCCCACTCTGAACCTTTTTCTCTATGTGGGTTGGGGAAGTAATTTCCATCCTCTAAGCTTCAGTTTCTCCATTTGTGTAAAGGAAAGTAGATCTAAATGATCTCAAAGGTTCTTACAGCCCATGTGTATACAGGTTTCTGATATTAAAATCCCCTTGAAAGAAGAACTAAGAGTGTTAGCCCCCTAGCCAGTCACAAACATGTGTCCCACAGCTAAATCATGTGCTCAGCAACCTCGAGACATCCTAATTTACCCCCCTCCCCACTTCAGCACCGTCTCTTGGAATCTCCTGACCGGCTCTATGCTGAATTACAGCACTGGCATTCACATCTTCCATGTATCAGACCCTGGAGCTGAGACAATGGAGCTCTTAGAGACTTCAGCTATGATCTCATCTTCTGACCACGATTTTTCCTGGCCTGTGATCGCTCAGCCATAACTGGGGGGCCAGAGAGAGCCCCTACTCTGAGAAGAGCTGGTGCTGACTCAGCATGCCTTAGGTCTGATATTTGGAGCAGACACTTGTGTGGACTGGCAGGAACCTTCTAGTCTCCACTAGGAAAGAGAGGAAGAATCTAGACAAGCCCAGGAGAAACAATCCTGAGAGCAAAGAAATGTGGAGAGATGGAAGACAGCAGGGTTGCTGTGAGGGATAACCCTTTTATCAAGAACCTTCTGCAGGGCGGGCACTTTCCATTTGGGCTACCACTATGCAAGGCAGGTATTATTATCCTATTTCCAAAGCTCAGAGAGATTAACTAACTTTTCCAGAGCCACATGATTCATAAGTAGCTGTGGGATTCAAACCTAGGTCTTCAAAGATCTGTATTCTTTCTTGCACACACCCTGAGAAGCTGAGAATGCTAAGGAGAAGCTGAGAATGCTAAGAAGCATCTGGGAGGAACATAGAAAGTCTTAAAAATGTAGCCTGACTCTTGGGGAGTACTTACTGGTGATTATTTCTAGGAAAGGGGAAAAAAAAATACTAATGGGATAATATTTAATCCCAGATCACCAGCACTAACCGTGAGAAAAGGTAGTGTTACAATCATCATGTGAAATAGCTTTAGGTCATAAGTGAATGTTGTCCTTTGGGGGGATATAGAATGATGTCGTTAATTCCTTGAACATGAATGTGACTAATAAACTAGGTGTGGCATCAGTCATCACGTTCACACAGCTGTCTGGGTCTGCTAATCTGTGGTTTGAGTCTCAGCCACTGTCTGCCCAGTGGCAGGCTACGCTCTAACCTCCTGGCTTCACGGTTAGCTTGACAGTTTGGCTGAGTCTGACTCACTAGCCCCCAGCCTCAGTAGTCCTGAGCCAGTGCAGACTTCTTTTATAGTTGGCCGACTTAAAAACACAGGATGTTAGTGTTGGAAGGGAGCTAACTCAGAAGTCACCTAGTATGACCCCCTATGTTACAAATGAGCACACAGACGACGTTGGGTGATAGGTGAATTTGGGTGGATTTAAGGGTGAGATGGGAGGGGACCTCAGAGACATGGGCCTGTCTGGCAGGAGGAAGAAGCTGGGACCAAGCAGCCCAAAAGCTGGCAATGCTGACGCTGCTGCGGGATTTGGGGGGCCAGGGTGGAGCACAGGGAGCAGGCCCAGTGCCCTGGAACAATGGGATGGAATAGGAAAGCAGAGTGTCAGGAGAGCAGCCAAGCAGTCCCGAGTTCAGTGCAAGGCTTGTGTCCCCGCAGGGAAGGGCTGGGTAGGGGACTTAAGCTGCAGGTCAGTTAGGAGGACTGGACTGACCTGGCAAAGAGAGGGAGGAGTATAAAGAGAAATATCATAACTTGGAGCCCATCAGGGTGTACAGAGTTGAACAGAGCACGACAAAGTCCAGATTAGTGGCAGCACGCACCACCGCATGGTGGTTTGTGGCTGAGGGATTTCCCACTTTTCAGGAAAGCTCCAGTCTATATCCAGAGGGAGCATGTAACTTCATACTGTAGTTGGGAAGCCAAGGAAGATAGCACTCAATATTCCATCCATGCTGCCTCCCCAGTGTGTCTGGATGTCCCTTTCCTCTGTGCCTACAGTCATTGTCCTGAGCCCAGGCCATCACCCCCCTGAATTATTGCAGCAGAATTTTATTCTCCTGTACTCTTTCTAAATCATTCTCCTCATTATCAGCAGAGTAATGTTTCTATGACACATGAGGTTGTCACTTGCTTTCTGTAAATGTTAGATGATTTGCCATTGCCTAGCAGCCTTTCTCAGTGGGGCTTCCCTGTGACCACCAAACCTTACAGAAGATGATTAGAGTGACTCTTTTCTCACATAACCTGTGTCATTCTAGATACAGAGGGGAGAAATTCATTTGTACAATGCATGACTTAGGTCCAAAGGGCTTCATTTTCTTGCAGAACCCTGGTTAAAAAGGGCTAGAGAGAATAAAGCCCACATGGCCAAGCCTGGCACTCTAGGTCCCATGCAGCCCCAGCCTGACTTTCTCCTAGCCTCATTCCCTGCCCTCCCTACCATGCATCCTATCCTCTGACCCTACCAAACTCTTCTCATTTCTTTAGCATGCGATTTTGTTCATGTCTTAACGTTCTTCCTACCGCGTCTCTTTCTTGGCCTTGCAAATCTTTGTCTTCCTTGAGAGCCTAGTTCAGATGTCACCTCCTCTCTGAAGTGGTGCCTCTATAACTGTTGAAGGTTGATTAAATTGTCCCTTCCTCTGTGTGCCCTTATTCTGTATAGATGTGTGCCACTATATAGCACACTGTTCATAGTGGAGGCTTACTTCTCTGTGTGACCTACAAAACTTTTGAGCTTCTGCACAGCAGACAACAACCACCCCCCAACACACTCCCTTGACCTGAATAGATGTTTATGGAACTGAATGGCCCAGAGCTCCCTGGGTAATCAAAAACAATGCTAATTCTGGAACACAGGACTCTTGACTCTTAGAGCCCATCGTTTTTTGGGTTTCTACACATGACAACAGGTAGATCGAATGTTAAATATGTCAGTTTCAGATATGTGGGTGTGCATGGTGATAGCGTGGGCTGGGAAAAAACTTCCTGAATACCGACAGGGTAAAGAAGTCACAGCTGGTAGGTCCCACTGGGAAGGGAGAGTGGAAACCAAAGGATGTTAGGTGAAGACTCCATCAGGAGTATGCATAGCACCAACGTTATAATTTCTCTAGGAAACAGGAAAAAGAACATGAAATAGTTGGTGAAGGGATTAAGTCAAGGACATGTACGTCAAAAACTGATGTCCAAGATGACTCACCAAAGCTGTAATCTGATAATAAAGAGAACTTACTCTTGTAAAGTGCAGAATACCGTCACAGAAGTGATCTCATTTAACTCTCAGAATAACGCTGTGGCAGATGGGGGTGGTGGTAGAGTGAATGTGCATGTGTGTCGTGTTGTTACAGTCCTTCATTTACAGAGGAGACAATTCCGGCTCAGAGAGAAGTGACATGGCAAACACGGACTATCCCTAAGTGAGGCAGCTTGAACTACACGACAAGCCTGCCTGGCCCAGGTCCAGAGGCATGTTCACTTTACTTAAGATCGGGGAGGCAGCTCCTCTGGTCTAAAAGCTGGAAGCTTTTATAAAATCAAATAGGATGACTTATAGAGGTTTTTCCGAGCCATGACTCAGAGGGAGTTTCCATAGACTCCAGGCTTTCCTAGGCTGTTTTCAAATGAAGTTAGAAAACCATTAGTCTGCTGGCTTGCAGGTAGTTGGCTGATACAGAGCAATTCTTGACTTGAACTGGGCAAAAATTGGACTTGAGGGGTGCCTGGGTGGCTCAGTCGTTAAGCATCTGCCTTGGGCCTAGGTCACGATCCCAGCATTCTGGGATCAAGCCCCTGCTTCAGGCTCCCTGCTCGGCGAGAAGCCTGCTTCTCCTCTCCCACTCCCCCTGCCTGTATTCTCTCTTGCGCTGTGTCTCTCTCTATCAGATAAATAAATAATATCTTTAAAGAAAAAAGAAATCGGACTTGACTTAAGAATCTGGGACAGAACAGAAGAGCAGAGGGTGGTTTGTTTTTCACCTGCCTATAGCTCCAGGGAGATACAGAGGACAGGGGATGAGGATCCCTGCTGCTGTACTTTTTGGTCCCAGCTTGGATGAACAAAGTTTCTGGGAGCTGGAGCAGAAGAGTTGGGACCACAGGAGGTCACTCAGCTCAGCTCTTTGAACCCTGCAAACTGTGAGTTCCTAGACGATAAGTACCACTGACCAGGATCTGCTGAAGATTCCTTCTGTAGTTTAGCATCTGTGGTATGCATTTCCTGTCTCCCCAACAAAACGGTAAGGCCCTCGGGGGCACAGAGTTGGCTTAAATAGCTTCATACTGGACTGTCCGGTGCTCTGAATATTTAAAACAAATCTAAGGAAATGGCTTTTTGGTTACAATAAAGATTTCAAGTTGACTAAAAACATCTTCTATATGACTCCATGGAATGAGATTCCTTGGTCTCTCTTTCCTCTCCTTCAAAAGTTATCTAGATAGTTTGTTTAATCCTCATCTATTCATTTGTTGCTAGTATGTCCTGAAGGTCCATTATTGTGCTGGGTGCTACTACAGATTAGGCCCTGTGCTAGGTGCTCAGTACCTGGAGGAAAACAAGAGGTGATCCACCTTCATGGAGGTTAGAGTTTAAGGCAACACGGACTGGCATGGTTGAAAGAGACTGAAGACACTGTCTCATTCAACTGCCTCATTTAACAGTGAGAAAAGGAAGGCTCAGAGAAGGGTAAAATGTTGCCAAAGGTCACACAGCTAGTCCATGGCAAAGCCAGATAAAGAAAATAGTGCTACTTTTCAATTAAGATCCTGATCTGAAGCTCTCCAGGAGGCCAAAACAAGCATTATCTTCCTTCCTTTCTATCCCAACTCAGTAAATCTCTCTCTTGGCTTCTTGATTTTTGGAGAAAATGAGTATTTTTTTTCCCCTCTTGGTTCTGGAACTAAGCATGGTCTGTTAGTAATAAACCAGAGTTTCCTCATTTTCTGGAACTCTATCTTCTCTGTCCTTTGTGAACCCCCTTCTCCACAGAGGCTCTCAGTTTTAGAACTGGAGCCCCAGGACAGAAAAAAAACATGCTGCCAGAGTTCTACTTTTTCACAGGAAGCAGAACATCCTAACTTTCTCTCAAAAAACACTACGAATTTCTGTTTCATGGATTGCGTTCCATAAGTGGATGTTTTCATTATACCAGGGAAGACAGAAAATGAACAATATAAATAAGTGAAACACAACAGATACTATGCTAATGACGAATGCTAAAGAGAAAAGTAAAGCAGGGGCTGGAACTAGGAAATGCTGGGGAAGGGGTGTTGCCATTTCAGATAAGGGGCTATGGAAGACTCACAAGGAAAGTGACATTAAAGACCAGAAGGAAGTGAGAAGGTGGTAATGCACACATCTGGGGAAGGAGCTTTTCAGGCAGAAGGAACGATGCAAGGGCCATCATCGTGGGTTGAATTATGTCTCTCAAATGATATATTAAAACCCCAAATCCTTAGTACCTGTGAAATTTGATCTTATTTGGAAATAGGGACTTTGTAGATGCACTCAGGTGAAGATGAGGTCCTCAGAGTTGGCCCAATCCAATATAAAGGACTGGTATCCTTAAAAGAGGACACAGAGACAGAGATATTTAGGAAGAGTGCTACGTGATGGCAGAGTCAGAGATCTTAGTGACGCAGCTGCAACTCAAGGAATGCCAAGGATTGATGGCCACCATTAGAAACTGGGAAGAGGCAAGGAGTAGTCTCTGCTACAGGATTCAGAGGGAACATGGCCCTGATAACACCTTGATTTTTTTAACTTCTAGCCAACAGAACTGGGAGACAATAAATTTCTGTTGTTTTCAGCCACCCAGTTTGTGGTACTTCATTAGGGTAGCCCTAGGAAACTATTACAGCCATGGAAAAGGAATATGCCTGGTGTGTTGAAGGAATATGTAGGCCAGTGTAGCAAAGATGGGAATAATAGGAGATCAGAGAAGTTACATAACAGATGGTGAATCAGGTAGTGCCTTATAGGTCAGAGAAGTGACATAATCTGACTTACCCTATAACAGATTTATGTATAGTTACAGCTGTGTGCTGTATTTATTTATGGCTGAATGGAAATGTATAGAAGAACCCAGATGATAAGTTGATGAATAATCATAAGAACTAGTGAGAAAGAATGTGCAAATACTAATGTGCAAATACTAATAATTAAATGTTTCATTTGCTTTTTAGGTCTATTTTAATCTATAGTGTTGATGCATAACTAATTTTAAAAGGATGGAATTTGGGGGGTACCTGGGTGGCTCAGTCGATTGGGCATCCATCTCTTGATTTTGCCTTGGGTCATGATCTCAAGGTCATGGGATTGAGCCCTGCATCAGGCTCCACACTGGGCATGGAGGCTGCTGAAGATTCTCTCAGTTCCTCTGCTCCTCTCCTGGCTTACACATGCCCCCCACCTCTCTAAAATAATAAAATATAAAAAGAAAAAAAAAGAAATTTTTATTTTTAAAAACAGATCATTAGGTGGCAAAGCGTGAGTTCTCTCATATGACCTCAATTGACCACACTAGCAGCCAACTGGGTTTAGACCATAATCATCCGACTCAAAACAGAAGTCTTCAAATACCAGCCTCAGTTGCTCTTCTCTGCCATCTTGTAGTTTCAGTGCATGCAGCCAGCTGATGCAGGCTGTCTGGATTCCCAAGAGGCATGGTCTTCCCGGGCCTCTCCTGAGTCAGATGTCCACTCCCGAGCCCACCAACCATGGTTGAGAACTGGTTCCATTCATTTTGAATGGAAAACTACTCTTCTTCCAAGGCTGTGGATGGAGTCTATTTTCTAAGCAGAGGATGTGAAAGTAGGAGGGATATGAAGGGCATCCCGGGCACAAAACCCATCAGCTCTGTCTTCAACTTTGAAGCAAATGACTGGGTTTGATTTCCTCTCCCCCTCCACCACCCCGTACTAACTGTAGGATCTTGAATAGAGTCATCTCAAGTTTTAAGTTGTTTCCTCAACTGAACAATACAGAGAACACCCCTATTTCAAAGGTTTGTTTATATTCACTTATTTGAAAGAAATCATTTCACATGTTTTGAGATGGACAATAGCCATGGCACCAGCGATATAGGAATAAAAGCCACGATGCCTGCTGCAGAGATGCTCACTGGCTAGTGAAGGAGGCAAGTAAGAAGAAAAATAATTACAGTTCTAGGGGCTCTGCTTGAGGGAGAGCAGCACTCCTGGGTTGAGTGCTCTCTTTGCATGGTCCAATTGTGAGAACTATATATGTATTTGTGTATGTGTGGTGCGTGTGGTGTGTGTGGAGTGTGTGGTATGGACCAAACAGAAGAGGAAGGAAGGATAGTTGGGAACACTTCCTAGAGGTGGGAAAGCTGGATGGAAGCTTGGTAGATGGGTGGATGTTACTGGGAGATAAATGTGGGGAATGGAGGAGTGTGTCCAGGCAAGGAGGGCAGGACGTGTTGAATCACACATATGTGAAAGAGATTGGTCATTTTGGGGATGTGCTCATGGGAGAGCAGGGCTGAAGTGAGAAACAGCATGTGTCACTGAGCGAGGCAGGAAGTCTGCGGGGGGTGGCTGGAGGTGAAGCTGGAGAGGAAAGCTAGGCTTCCCTGATGGTGCAGGAAGAAGTGAAAGAATGTGTGCTTAAGTTCTCTGAGAGCCCGAAGTGCTGCATACAGTAACAATGGCTAACACTGAGTGCTGATGACGTGCTGGGAACTGGGCTAACCTCTTGCGTGAATTTACTCCAACGAGGCAAATAATATTGTCTTCATTTTGCAGGTTATTATTTGAGTAATTTTCCCAGGGTTGCATGGTGTCTTAGTTTAGGGTCCCCCAGAAGCAGACCTAGAGAAAAGGATAAGTAGCTTTTGGCAGGTGGGAATGACTCCACAAAACGCCAGTTGGGGAGTAGGGAAATGAGTGGCAAGGAGGAAGGTGTGTTCTGTTGAGCAGGTTACCACTAAGGACAAGTGGAGCTCAGTCCCATTGGGGAATTTTGGAAGATGATGAGGAATACTCTTGAGAGTTCATTCCCGCTGAGAGGTGAGGAATCTGGAGTATTTCTCACCAATCTCCATCATTGTTTGAGGACGGTTGCTCAGGGTGTTAACTCTGGCTTTCCTAGCTTCCCCTGCACAAAGGCCCAGTGAGCTCTTCATGCAGTGAGTTCCAGGTACTCTGCAAGCAGATTTCGGCAGGCTAGAGGTGAGGGCGGGGAGGTTATGGATAGGATGCTGAGGGTGTGCTATACACGGATTCTAAGTGGAATAGCCAGGGTTTTTCCCCACGCAGCCTGGCTGGGTTTTAGCAACAATATTATACTGCTGCCCAAAGGTAAGTTTCACATATATATATAAAATATTTATTTTATAATATATATTTATAATTTATATTTATATGTAATATATTTTTAATTTATATTGATACTTACTATTTATGTATAAATATACTTTATATATTAATGTATATTTGTTATTTTATTACATTATTCTATATTATATTATTATATTATTACAATTATTATTCTATAGTATATATATTTATTTATATGTACACATATACATTTATACTAATACTTACAGTGCTTTTCAGACAACAGAATATTGAGGCTAGAATAGAGGGAGCCCATTGTCCTAGTCAGTGACTGGCACATAACAGATCCTCAATGAATATTTGTGAATGAATTCTTTAAAATTCAATGCAGGTTAGTCATTCAGTGTTATTCAGGTGCTAGAAATCAAGAAGTGTGTATTGTAGTCTGAGTTGTCACTAATTTGGGGACCTCAGGAAAGCCACTTAGTCTCATTGAGCTTTACTTTTTTCCTTTTAAAATCTTGTTTTACGGGGATGCCTGGGTGGCTCAGACAGTTGGCATTTGCTTTCGGCTCAGGTTCTGATCCCAGGGTCCTGGGATTGAGCCCTGCATCGGGCTCCCTGCTCAGTAGGAATCTGCTTTTCCATCTCCATCTGTCCTGTTCTTGCACTCTCTCTTTCTCAAATAAATAAATAAAATCATTTTTTAAAAATTCATTTTACTACTCACCCACCTGCCTATAGGTAGAGCTGTTGTGAGGACAAAGTCTGATCATGGCTATGGAAAACTATGAGTATAGCAGTCTGAAAGGTAATCCTGTATCTCAGTTTTGGGATTGGATCAAGGAGAAGTAACTTCTTGGCCTTTAGCTCCCCAGAATCCAGGACCACCTACCATGGGTCCATCAGCTGTATCAGTCAGAGCTCTTGGATGCAAATAACAGAAGCCAACTCTGGCTATTTTTATCAGAACAGGAGTTTATTTGAGAAGTATCAGGCAAATCACAGAAGTGGCTGGAAGGCTAGAAAATCAAGCTTAGAAAATGGACATGGGGCAAAGGAGACCATCTCAGAAGACAGAAAGACTGTATCACAGAAACATCTCAATTAAGATGCTGCTTCCACTCCCACTGAGCAGTGGACACCAGCGCTGCCACTAGCCCAAATTCTAAACTGTCCCTATTTCTTGGGTCACTTGGTTTAAATTCAAGGTTTGGGGAGAAGCATCAGCCGGGCCAAGCTTAGGTCATATGCTTGCACTCCAGCTGCCAGGGATCGAGGAGGGCAACTGTCTGACCTCTTTCCCAAATTCCGTAAAGGGAAGACATATTATGCCTTCCATGACACCCATGTTTCATGTGATGGCTGTTTCCCCAGATGTAGGAATGGGGGGTTCAGATGCTGGGCAGCCAATAAAATTATGTAATCCCTGACAAATATCTTATCTAAGGTACTCAAAAGGCCCATTCAAGTCAGGATGCTGGGAAAGTGAAGATACTGGTTTACGATTGGAAAACTTAGATTAGAAGGTCATGAGACTTTTTATTAACCAGGAACTGTTCAAGCCACTGGGTACAAAGATGACTAAGACAGGGGCACATGGCTGGCTCAGTTGGTAGAACATATGACTCTCGATCTCAGGGTCATGAGCTTATTAAAAAAAAAAAAAAAATGGCTAAAACACAGGTGCTGGCTTCAAGGTGCTTTGGTCATGTAGGGAGGAAAGATAAATAAAATACTAAAATAAAATGTGATGAGGAAAGGCAAAAACTGAGATATCACAAAGTAAAAAGAGAACACAGAGCAAAGGTTAAAGGCTAGGGATCATGTGGGTGGTCAGGAGAGCTTTTACAGAAAAGATGGGTCTAGAAGGGTCGAAGGAGAGAGGAAGAAAGCATTAGAGGCAGAGCCATCTTTGGTATGGGTTAATCTTCCTGATTAGCCAGAATCTGGTTCTGGTATTTCCTGCTTACTTCCTACTGCCCTCAACCACAACACATATGCTACTCCAATTAAGGTCTGAAATTAGTAAGGTCTAAGTGTTAAGGGTATTGTCAGAGCCAAGTTTGTCTCCCTTTGCTCTCCCCCAAATCTCTGGTGCATAGTAATATTGGCACCAGCTTACTGCTGCTCTGGCTGTTTTAGCTCATTTAAATGCAACCAACCATATACTCAATCAGACCTGGGTTGAAATAGCCATTGACTAATTATAAGACCTCTCTGAGCCTCAACTTCCTCGAAGGTAAAATGAATCAAAACCACTTTCCTTCCAGAGCTGTTTTGGGGATTAACTGAGTTAATGTTTGCAAAGTGCCATCACTCAGCAGTTGAAGGGTGCTGTGATTGCTTGTTCTAGGGAGTTCATGGCAAGTCTGGTGATGATGAGGAGTCTTCTCTATTCTTCCTTTTTGACTTGAGGAGTTTCACAATTTGGCCAAAGAGATTGCAAGAAGGAAATGTCTTCTGGGAAGGAGGTGGCCCATGAGTTGTCAAAAATGTGAGAATATGGGGCGCCTCGGTGGCTCACTGGGTTAAGCCTCTGCCTTCGGCTCAGGTAATGATCTCAGGGTCCTGGGATCGAGCCCCACATCGGGCTTTCTGCTCAGTGGGAAGCCTGCTTCCCCCTCTCTCTCTGCCTCCCTACTTGTGACCTCTCTTTGTCAAATAAATAAATGAAATCTTAAAAAAAAAATGAGAATATTCATGTGAGGAAGGAACAGATGCAGAGCTCCTCTCGAGCTCCAAGCCCTTTCCAAAGACTGACTCTGTGGTGGGACTGAGAGCCTGGTTCCTGGGGTTGAGGAAGGTTTCCCAAACCCTGAAGAATGATTTTGAAAACAGCTCTTCTGGCACTAGGGATGTTTGCCTCTGCCCATTATGAGGAGGAAACAATTTACCCAGATGTGGGCCCCATCAGTCTCCCTCCTCTGTCAAGATCAGGCCACAGAAGTCGGAAGGGTGGAGAACAGCACGTCCATTAACTGGCCATTTTCACACATCGTTCCTGCACAGCATTTGAAAATGTATGCAGTATAACAGGTTGAATAACCCTGGTCGGGTAATGCTGTGTCCTTTCAGAATAATAAACTTGATACTTGAGGGGAATTTGCTACGGGCTGAAGCAGTTTCATAAATGGGGCAGATCCAGATGCGGAAATTCTGTGTGGCTTGGAACAGACACCAAATTATGTGGAGTATGAATTTAGATCTCCTTTCCGAAATTTCTGGTGTACATTTCATTAGTCGCTACCTAACAAACATTGGTGTTTTATTCCAACCTTGGACTTCTGGGTAAATTCTGATCTACTACATAACTATATTTTGAGTACTTGCCACATGCTAGGCATTTGGAGAGTGGATAGGATCTTGAACTTCATTCTGAAGAAAGAAGAGGAGATTTTTTTGTAAAAATTCAGAGGGCTTCTCCCTTCAAACGTTATTTGTGGGGAAGTGTAAATGTCTCCCCTATCTGCATATGAAGAAAGTAATTTCATGTAGAATGGCTTCGTTCCCGTTTTCCTCTCATCTGGGGGTAGGCTCAGGAATGGGAGGGATAGAGCAGCAGAGCATGTTGCTATGGTAACTTGGCATTAACACACCTTTAGCTCCTTTGTGTTGCCCCCAAATTACCTTTATAGCTAGTGTTTCAGAGCCTGGAAAGCGTTTCTTAATTTCCACGCAGCCAGTAATGAAGGCATTTTCCAAGGCACTAGGCAGAGGGAGGGTCCTTTCTTTTTAAGGCTGAGGCTCTGCTCATGCTGTTTCCTAAACCACAGTATAGAATGAGGATCCAAACTATCCTATTTTTTATGGAAGATTTCACTTTCGAATGCCTTCCACATATGTTATCTCAGTTTTCATTGCTACATTTTTTTTAACCTCATGTTTAAGCAATCCAAAAGGGCAAGAAAATGAATCCATTAAACATTTATGCCTCAAAATAACCATGTGAGGTAGGGGCGCATCCCCATTGTACAAACAGAAGAACTAAAACTCAGAATTGCCGGAATGTGCCCAAGGTCACACTGTTGGAAATGTCAGGATGAGGAATGGACCCAGGCTTTAGATCCCAAACCAAACGTCTTGCTGTTAAACCTTTACTGACTCCCAGTCTCTTTCTGCCTTTGTTACTTTAGAAAAATACAGGTGTATATAAAATAGCAACCAATTTGTGCTTTGCTTAAAAAAAAACAGCTTTATTGAAGTATTATTTATATTTCATAACATTCACTTACAGTGAACATACAGTTCAATGATTGTTAAAGAATTTTTGTGGGCGCCTAGGTGGCTCAGTTGGTTAAGCGTCTGTGTTGAGCTTAGGTCATGATCCCAGGATTCTAGGATCAAGTCCCATGTCAGGCTCCCCGCTCAATGGGGAGTCTGCTTCTTCCTCTCCCTCTGCCCCTCCCCATTGCTCATGCACTCAATCTCTCTCCGTCTCAAAGAAATAAATACAATCTTTAAAAAAAAAATTGCAATAGTATTATTGACATAATTCACATATTACACATTCTCTCCATTTACATTGTACAAGTCAATGGTTTTTAGTATATTATAGAGTCGTACAACCACCACCATAATCAATTTCAGGACATTTTTATCTCAAAAAGAAACCCTGAACCCTTTAGCAATGACCCACTAATCCTCTCATTCCCCGCTACCCCAGCCTAAAACAACCACTAATCTACTTCCTGTCTCTATATATTTGCCTATTCTGGACACTTCATATAAATAGTATAAAAAATATGTGGTCTTCTGTAACTAGCTTCTTTTATTTAGCTTTATGTTTTCAAGATTCATCCATGCTGAAGCATATAACCATAACTCTTTCTTTTTTTTTGTCACCAAATAATATTCCATTAGATATACCACCTTTTGTTTATTTGTTCATCAGTCAATGGACATTTGGGTTGTTTCCACCTTTGAGCTATTATAAATAATGCTGCTATGAATATTCATGTACAAGTTTTTGTGTGGGCATATGTTTTCATTTCTCCAGGAGTGAAATTGTTGGGTCAAATTTCACTTCTGTCCATCTAGGAATAACTTTACATTCCGACCAACACTCTATGAGGTCCTAGTTTCTCCACGTCCTTGCCCAAATTGGTATGCTTTGCTTTTTTCACCTAACATTATTTCTTAGTTACATTTCCATATCCACATGGTTGTCATTTTTTTTTAAAGATTTTATTCATTTATTTGACAGAGATCACAAGTAGAGAGGCAGGCAGAGAGAGAGGAGGGGAAGCAGGCTCCCCGCCGAGCAGAGAGCCGGATGCGGGGCTTGATCCCAGGACCCTGGCATCATGACCCAAGCCGAAGGCAAAGGCTTTAACCCACTGAGCCACCCAGGCGCCCCTGGTTGTCATTTTTAATGATTATGCACAGTGTCCCAAAGTAGTTACTTTGATACTGTTGAAGCATTACTTCAAAGTTGAGGATTTATATTGTCTTCAATTTTATGGTCTTATAAGTAGTAGAACTAAGATTTGTGCCACTTGCCCCTTTTTTCCTTTGGTTTATTTCCTTGAGGTACGTTCCAGAGTGGAACAAAGGGCACACACTGCTCTTTTGCTGCTTTCCAGGTTACTCTGCAAAGGTTGACTCTGAATAAAATGCCAAGCTCATCCTACCAACTTCCCCGCAACCTCTGCCAAAACAAGGATTTACTGCTTCATTCCTGTGCATTAATACTGTAGGTTTATAATAGAACTTGAAGGTTGTTTTGATTGGCATTTCTTTTACTGTTAGGAAACTTACAGTATTTTAAGGGTCATCACATAGTCTCTGTAACTAAATCATTGAGCCAAAGAGACCCAGTAGTACAGGAAAATCTAGGGGTCGAAGCAAAGGGTAGCAGATGATATTAAAGGAATTCTCTGGGTTTGGGAACATGGATTCAGTTATGTTCAATAGGATGGTTGTAGCCTCAGCCGTGGATGAAGAGAATGCTCTTTAAATGGTCAGCTGATTTATTTAGACACCTGCATTTCTTAACTTTCCCCTCATTTAACCCTTCTACTGGATCTGCTCCCCTGTCTCTGACCATTCCTTCTCTATCTCCTTTGAGAGTTGCTTTTCCTTTATCTCCCACTTAGAGATTGGTTATTCCCCAGGATTTTACTCTCAGGATTCTTCTTCTTTTATTTAATACTCTGGGTACCTTCATCCACTCTCATGGCAGTAATGACTATAAATGCTGGAAACTCCCAAATATTTATCTTCTTCAAATTGAATTCCAGATGTGCTTCTCTAACTTCTAACTGTATATCTCTATTTGAATGGCCCCTGGGCATCTCAAGCCCAGTATTTCTACCTCCAGCCACTCCTTCTTTTCTCATTTCCCCGTCTTTATGATGATAGTAACCCAATCACCCAAGTCAGAAACCTGGAAGTCACTCCAAACTCCTTCCCCACCCTACATATTCCTAAATGTCTCTCAAGTACTTCTTTTCTCCAAACTTATCACACTAATCTGATTCATGTTTTCATTATTTCTCCAACTGATTGTGGCATTTTTACATGTATGAGTTAGGGTTCTATTGGTTATAATTCTGTCACATTAGGAGGAAAATGAAAAGATTTATTGAATGGATACAAGTATGGAATGAAAGGAGGGACTGAGGAGTCACCGTGGAAAGGCTGGCTGTAGGGCGGTTCTAGGGACCCAGGCAGCAAGCAGGCAGCCTATGGACCTTGTCTAGAGGGTCTGCTGTGGATGTGACTCGGTTCCAACAATCCTCAGTGTCTGTGTCTCTCAGTTCAAACTAATACATTTCTGGGAGAGTCAGGGGACCAACAAAGATCAGAGCAGTGGAGAGGCTGAGTCGCATAGTGGAAACATAGCTTCTAGAGGATGCCTTCATGTATGGGAGGCAATTATCAGAGACAAAGAGAGGGCATAAGATGGGCAGTCTTCCCAAAGTTGTCTCTACATTGCCACCCTGCCTCTACCCTTACCTTCCACCAATCCCCTTCTGCCAGAGTAATCTTCTAAAATACAGTCCAAGAGATAGAAGAAATGGGGGAAGTATGGGCATGAAATCCACATCCAGGTCTTGCTAAGTTTGGGACTTTGAGCTATTGTAACTATCATCTGTCTGTTTGAGTCCCTATTCTTTGGCAATGCTGTGTAGGCACTTCATGGTATATCATTTCTACTCCTCGTGACGGTTCTGTAAGGTGCATATTTATAATTACTGTGCAAGGGAGGAAACTGAGTCTCAGGAAAAAATTAATAAACTCGTCCTAGGGCCCATGACTGGTAAGTAGCAGAATCTACCATCTGACTCAAGGCATTTATTACTAGGCTATTTTCTCTCTCTCTCTCTCTCTCTCTGAGACTCCCAATTTCATCTGTGAAATGGTTATAACCTTTATTTTTCAGGATTGATGTTAGGAATAGGCAGGAATGGCATGTAATAGGCAGGAATGGCCCAGTGCAAAAGGAAAAGGATGAACAGCCCCTTATTAAATAATTAAGGGTTTCAAGGCTGGAGCAGCAGGTTATTAAACGAAGTTCAGGATCCTTGTAAGCAAGGAGGCTTGTGTGACAGCCCAGGTTGAATGCCTATGAAGTTCGCCCTGCGGTTAGTGTTAATGTATATGAGATACTTGGTATGGAATAGATTTACATTAAATTGTAGCTGTGATGATTGTATTAGCTTCCTCTGGCTGCTATAACAAATTTTACAGACTTAGTGGCTTAAAACAACACAGATTTATTATCTGACAGTTTTGGAAGTCAGAAGTCCGAAAGGAGTCTTATGGGGCTAAAATCAAAATGTCAGCAGGGCCACGTTCCTTTTGGAGGCTCCCATGGATGATCAGTTTGCTTGACTTTTCCACCTTCTAGAGGCTCTCTGCATTTGGTTCATGGTCCCTTCCTTCATCTTCAAAGTCAGCAGGGTAGCATGTTCCAAACTCTTTCTCTCTTTCTGACCTCTGCTTCCATTGGCACACTTCCTTCTCTCACTCTAAGCTACCTGCCTTCTCCTTAGAAGGACCTTTGTGATTACATTGGGCCTACCCAGATATTCCTGGAAATCTGCCCATCTCAAGACCCTTACTTAATCACACTTGCAAAGTCCCTCTTACCATGTAAGGTAGCATATTTGCAGACCCCAGGAAGTAGTATGTAAACATCTTTTGAGGGACCATTATTCAACCTACTGCAATAACAATATTATTCTTGTTATTGTTATTATTTTGTTGTTGTGATGTTAATGTCCTTCTTTAATCCTTCAGCAATTTCAGGATAAAGTCCAAACAGCCCATTAGGATCTTTCTAGTTTCAACTCTTTCTCCTCCCCAACCTGCATCAAACACTCCAGTGAACATTGAACAACTAACAAAACTGACCCCTGTGCCAAATTTCCTTTTGTCTTCCTTTGTTCTAGCCATGCCCTCTTTTTTTTTTCTACTTCCTCCTCATAAAAGTCATTTCTTTCTGTGTCATGATCCCATCTCTTAATTTTTTTTTTAAATAGTGACAGTCCTCTTCCTAAAACTTGCATTATTGCAAACTTCCCAGAAAGCTGTGTACTATTACCCGTAACAAGGGAAGTCCCACCCTTCCTTTTGCCATGTGTACTGCAGCCTTTTAAGTCACCAGGATATCTCAAACCTTCGTGTCAATGTGCAATGTCCTTGCAGGTTTGCAGGTCACAGTCACGCTGAAGCGAGACACTAAGCAAGAGTGTCCCAGCTACACACTCAGGAATTATAGTGGAGTATGAAGTAACTCGGGCCTGTGTGTTCCTTGAGCTCAGACTTGAGGAAGGCACGGGGCTCTCTAATATATTCATGAAATCATTTATTTGACAGGCATCACAGAGATCTGAATCCCATCCTCTCAGAGAAGAGAAGCTGCACAGCTTAGTGGAAACAGTGCTAACTTTAGAGTCAGGACTTGGCTTTGAGCCCACCTACCTGCCTGGCTGCTCTTTCGGCAAACCACCAATATCTGTAAGCCTCTGGGTCGTCACCTTTAGGATAACATTAGACCTATTCCACTTACCTTATGGTGTGGATGTAAACTTGTTTAAAGAATATAAAAATACTGATACTTACTGGGCATTAACTAGGCACCAAGCACAAATAGGTGCATTTCCCGTATTTTATACGTGGCTTGTACAAGGTTCAAGGCCATGTCACGTAGTCACTCTACTAACACAGAGAGAGCCAGAATCCAAACCCAGGTCTTTCAGACTATGCTTTTCTTGTTGTTTTCCCTTTAATGATACCAGACTGACACTCATGACTCATGGAATCTGAAAATATTTGGGGGAAAAAGATAAAGTCCTACACCACAGAGGATAATTATTAGATAAAGAAACTGAGGTCCGGAGAAGAACAGCAACTTCCCTTAGGAGTTGGTGGCAAGTTTTCATCCGAGAAGTATTCACTGGGGCAAGTAGGTGTGCGGATCGCTCAGGAATGAAGGCGTGGCTGCATCCAGGTGAAAGAGGGAAATCCAGCAATGATAGTAGGTATTTAGGACTATTTTCACATGTTTTCTACTTTGTGGTTGCACTTGACAGCTTATGGGCCACAATCTCCATGACACGATCAGTTTAGAAGAGTGTCCAGATTACTTACTATGGAACACAGGAGGCCCTCTGTGACTCGGCC
The DNA here is from genome assembly GCF_002288905.1 of Enhydra lutris kenyoni. Taxonomy (NCBI): domain Eukaryota; kingdom Metazoa; phylum Chordata; class Mammalia; order Carnivora; family Mustelidae; genus Enhydra; species Enhydra lutris. The sequence goes on along the minus strand of NW_019154121.1, from coordinate 14,158,885 downwards.
CTGGCAGAAATCTCCAGTGTCATCTCCTGTCAGGCCTCCCCTGCCACCACCCAGCCCCACACCTTCTCTTTAGTCATAATAATTATTCGCGGTTCCTGAAATGTGCCCTCTGGGTTTGCGCCTCTGTGGCCCCATTCCCTTTGCCTGGAAAGCACTACTTCACCTTCTGTGTATCCAGCAGGCACCTACTCATTTTCTAAGACTGCTGAAATGTCACTACCTGAATGAAGTCTTCACTGGCCTCCCCTGGCCTTTCCCACTTAAATATCAACCCATCTCTCCTTTGGGCCTCTAATACCTCCTCTACATACTTCTGCATTGGGACATACAACATTTGTATGGTTCCAATTTATGCAATAAGACTGTTTGTTTACATGCCTGTCTTCAACTGCTAACACATTAAGCATAAGAACTATCTCATTTATAAGTCTTTGGTATTTAGTATGGTGATGCCCTGGGCGCAGAGCCTGATCTACTCATTAGACCACCCAACATCTACTCCTAAGCTGCTTATCTTGTGCCTGCTACCTCTATAAAGGCTGGAAAAACTAAATTCTCTTTTCCAACCTTCCTTACAGCTATTAGGGACTCTGTGGAAAAACAGTTCTGGCCAATGAGACACAAGCAAAGGTCTTGGGAAGGAGTAAAGAGCTTCTGGAAGAACTTTTGCATTTCTCATAAAAGGGCCAGAGTAACAGGTGCAAACTATCTCTCCTGCTTCCTGCCTTGAATGCAAACATAATGCTGGGGCTAGAGGGACACCATCTTGCAACCATAAGGGAGCCCCGAAGGATCCTTGAGTCTGTCCAGATTTTTATTATGTGAGAAAAATAAAGCCCTACTAATTCAATCTCTGTTGTTAGATTGTCTGTTACCTCTAGCTGAAAATATTCCCAAGTAATTGATGAATTAATGTTAACCAAAAGAAGTAATATCTTATTTCAATGATTTTTAATATGCTTGGTTCAGTACCAGAAACCTCCCCTCAAGAGGACTTCTATACTAACCTCAACCAATATTAATCACAGCAGATAAAGTCTGATTGAAGGGGGTAGGGGGCTGCTGCATGGATTCCCGGCCCTTTTCCTGCTCCTTCTTGTCCCCCGATGACCCCTAAGACACATAGTTGGAGTCCTGAAGGCTTTTCTGGATACTCGATACACTCTATAACACTGTTGATGGGAGCGTAAATTGAAATAGCCATTCTGGGCACAATTTGGCAGTTCAAGGGCAATTTCTATCATGTTCTTAAATTATGTGATTTTTGACTCACAACTCCATTTCTTAGAATCTATCCTACAGAAATACAGGCATGTTTGTACAAAGACATACATGTATAATGTAGGGTGATTTGTTTCAGAATTGCTTGAGGGTAAAAAAAAAAAAATAGAAACAACTTAAATGTCCATTAAGGGATTGATTAATTACTTTAAAGCACATTCCTCCTCTGGTATATCTTGCAGCTATTACTGATACTGAAACATTTTCAAGATATATTAAAGTAATATATCTTTAATATCCATTTTAAAAATAACTTGTAAAATACTATTGAAAGAAAAACTGCATAGCTGTGTAAAAATATACATATATAGGTATGTAAATGTGTACAAAAATACCTTGAAAAGAAGACCAAGAAAATGTTAACAGTGATTACTTTTGGGTAATAAGATTGAGGGAAAAAGAAGCTTGACTTTTTACTTTGTAAACTTGTATGTTGTTTGAATAATTGGCAAGTATTTATTTTTATTACGTTAAAAATAGGGAATAACATCTGTCCATAGAAGATATACAGATGGCAAATAAGCTTATGAAAAGTTGCTCAACATCATATGTCATTAGGGAATTGCAAATTAAAACAACAATGAGATACCACTACATATTAGAATGGCAAAAAGCCAAAACACTACCACCACCAAATGCTGGCAAGGATGTGGAGAACAAGAATTCTCTCACTCATTGTTGGTGGAATGCAAAGTGGTTCAGCCACTTTGGAAGGTTGTTTGGCACTTTCTTACAAAACTAAACATACTCTTAATATATAGTCCAACAATAGTGCTCCTTGGTATTTGCCCAAAGGAGCTGAAAACACGTCTACACAAAAGCCTGCACACAAATGTTTATAACAACTTAATTCATAATTGCCCAAACTTGGCAAGATGTCCTTCAGTAGATGATCAGATAAATAAACTGTGGTATATCCAAACAATGGAACATTATGCAGCACTAAAATGAAATTAGCTATCCAACTGTGTAAAGAAACTGAAGTGGATATTGCTAAATGAAAGAAGCCAACTTGAAAAGGCTACATACTGTATGATTCCAACTATATAATATTCTGGAAAAGACAAAGCTGGAAGACAGTAAAAAGATCAGTGGTTGCCAGGGGTTAGCAGGAAGAGAGGGATGAATAGTTGGAGCATAGAGGATTTTTAGGACTGGGAAACTATGATGGTGGATACATGTCCTTATACATTTGTCAAAGCTCAAAATATGTCTAACACCAAGGACGAACTCTAATGTAAAATATGGACTTTGGGGAGTGCATGGGTGGCTCAGTCGGTTAAGTGTCTGACTCTTGATTTGGGCTCAGGTCATGATCTCAGGGTCATGAGAACTTGTCCCACACTGGGCTCCTCACTCAGCGGGGATGGAGGGGAGTCTGCTTCTCTCCTTCTTCCTCTCTCTCTGCCCCTCCCTTTGCTTGCATACACTTTCTCTTAAGTAAATACATAAAAAAATAAATAAATAAACCATGGCATTTGAGTGATAATGATGTGTCAATGTAAGTTTATCAGTTGTAGCAAGTGTAACATCGTGGCAGGGGATGTTGTTAGTGAGGGAGGCTATGCTTGTGTTGGAGTGGGGTGATATGGGAATTCTCTGTACTTTCCCTTCAATTTTGCTATGAACCTAATACTGCCCTGAAGAATAAATTTTGTTTTAAAATATACAGGATAAAAGAACAGCAATTGAAGACTTAGCCCAACAGATTTATTCAGTGTTTATTGTGCACAACACAATGGTCCAGGTATTGTGAGGGAAAGCAATAATCAAAACATAGTTCCTAAATACATTAGGATGAAGCTATAGAACTATACCAACTATAAAGCAGAATTTTTAAAGTTCTATATAAGACACAAACAATGATGAAGAGTGTCCGAGGAAAGGAATGACTTGCTCTGTTCCAATTAGGGAGAATCTTAGAATATTTGACTAAGGTGAGAGCATATGAGTTGGGTCTTAAAAACACAAGTGAGAATTTGTCGATCAGATACAGTATTGGAGAGGCAACAGGAAAAGCACTCTAAGCAGAGGTAATAACACAAACAAAGCCATGGAGGCATAAAACACTATATATTGTTTGTAAGGAATGGTGGCCACCAGTGTGGCTGCCATGTAAGATTATGTAAAGGGATACAGTGGGAAATAAAATTGGGAAGGAAAGGTGAGATAAAAGAGTACATTATCTTGTGTACTCTATGCTGAATAGTTTATGTTAAGGTACAGGGGAGTTGGCACAGGTCAGCAAACTCAGTCACTGGTAGATGGGATCCGTTGTCCTTTAGCTAGGGCAGAAGTCAAGAGGCATAGGGCTCAGTCCAAGGGTCTGGGCCAGTATTCAGGAGGGATGGAATCTGGCAAGGCTTCCCAAGAGAGAATCATGGCTGGTGTTGTGCCAACAGCCAGCTAAAAACATCTACTGCCTTTTGGCTCAGAGCAGCTCTGCCCTCCCTGCTCAGCCCATCTCTGGCTGGCTAGACCATCTATAATTAAAAGTCAGACTTGGGGGTGGGGAATGTATTAAATGGGTGAAGAGGCTCAAAAGCTACAAAACTCCAGTTATAAAATAAATAAGTCATGGCAACCATAGTTATCCTTGTACTGCATATTTGAAAGTTGCTAAGAGAATGAGGAAAAAAAAACTTCTGTGACTACATGTGGTGACTGATGTTAACTATACTTATTGTGGTGATCATTTCACCATATATACAAATACCAAATCATTATGTTGTATACCTAAAACTAATATAATGTTGTATGTCAGTTATACCTTAATAAAATAAAAATCAAACTGACTGGGTGGCTCAGTCAGTTGGGCATCCCACTCTTGATTTTGGGTCAGGTCATGATCCTGGAGTCATGGGATTAAGCCCCCATGTCCCCTGAGTCAGGCTCCATGCTCAGCACAGAGTCTGCTTTTCCCTCTCCCTCTGCTCCTCCCCCTGCACTGTCTCTCTCTCTCTCTCTTCCTAAAATAAATAAATAAAATCTTTTTTAAAAATCAGGCTTTCCCAAGCTTGGTGTCCTCTTTTAGGGTCAGCTTCTCTAGCTATACAGAGGAAATTTCGGGGGATCTCTGGTGAGTCTCTTTCCTTTCCTTCTCCTTATTGCCCAATTCTAGGTGTTGAGTAAGGGACCTGTTGCTTGATTTAACTCTTTCTGACCCTCTATAATTCAACCAAGGAGTTTGTACTTTGTAATTTAAATTCTCCTCACTCTGGTCATCTAAAGTCCTGACCTTAAATTACTACCTTCCTTTTTCCTCTAATGTTCTATTCATGTTCCTGGCTGATTTCCAGTTGTTCCAAAACTGATTGGTTTAATGGCTTGGCTCTGCATTTCAACCTTACTCTGAACCTCAGCTTCAGAAGCCAAAAATAAGGGCTTGTACCTAATACGGACTGAGTTCATTGTTCCGAAGCTGCTTATAATCTAATCAGGGATGCATGATTAATAAACATTAAGCAAAATGCAAGATTGGATAGAATTAAACTCTAAAATACATTAGTTGGTTTAAAAAAAAAAAAGGCAGAAAAAGCATAGCAGGAAGGAAACTTAAGTCAGAACACCTGGCTTCTAGTTTTAGCTGCCACTGACTGGTTGCAGGACTGGCCAAGTCTCTGAACCTCAACCATAAAATTAGGAGATTGTTCTGTATGATTTCTAAGAGAACTTAGAACTTTGTGACTAAGTGCTGTGTGGGTAGAGAAAGGGAGAGATCTGTTTGGATGACATTTGTTGGGTAAGTCTTCCAGAAAGAAAAAAAAAGGAATTGAATATGAGCCTTAAGGATGGGTGGGATTTTTTTTTTTTTTTTAAGATTTTATTTATCTGTTTTAGAGAGAGAATGAGAGAGAGTGGGTATGGGGAGAAGAGCAGAGGGAGAGGGACAAGAAGGATCTGCTCAGTGTGGAGCCTGATAAGGGGCTTAATTCAGGCTTGATGAGGAGTTTGATCTTACCCTGAGATTATGACCTTAGCTGAAATCAAGAGTCAGACACTTAACCAAATGAGTCACCCAGGAGCCCCAGGGTGGATGGGATTTTTGACTAGGAAGATGCAAGTTAGAATACTTGCCCAGTTGGCAGTAAAATCTTTAGCCGAGTAGTGAGGTAAGACTGAGCAGAGTGATTTACACAGCACTGCAAAGAAGTTGGCCTGAGCACAAGAGCTGGGAAGCATTGGGAGAGGACTGGATGAGTGCACTGCAGAGAATGTTGGACACAAGACTGAAGGGTTGAAGAGGGTCCTTGAAGAGTGTCTGGGATGGACTGGTGGGTGGATACTGCTGGAGGGAAGTGAGGTTGTGACCATGGTTCAGGTGTGAGTTAAGTAAGTTCAGAGCAAGGTAGCTAAAGTGTGAGTGAAGGGAAAGTGGTAAATGTGAGGGGCATTTTGAAGAAGACATTGAATAACAAGGAAAAAGACAGGGAAGCAAGCTAAGTTCACCCCCAAGGATGGATGGGTTTTTCTCTGGAGGACAGTTGGTTTGTTGGGGAGTTTCATGGTTTCATTTTTAGACATGAACATGTCTGAATAGTTTAAGCGGTTGTCCTCTAAGAAGAGCATGTCTCTGTAGGCAGCTAGAAATGAGAATATGATTCTCAGGGCTAGATACATAGAGCTCTTAAATGATTCATACCAAGGCAGTCATTGAAACCATAAAAGTGGATGCTTGTGTATGAAGGAGAATATTACAAAAAGAAAAATGTATAGGTAAATTATTGGAAGGAAAAAAAAGAATCATAAGTCTTGCATTATATTATTTCCATCTCTTGTAGTACCCATTCAACTTGTCCCACAAATCTTTCTTTACAAAAATATTAGGAATCTTTTCATTTATGGATAATTGCATTAGGAAAGAGCTTAGCTTATACTTAAATCCCAAATCTCAGTGGGTAAAAAGTTAATTCTCATTCATTCTAGCCTGTTTGTCCCTCCCACTCACATTTTATTAGCCAAAGAAAGCCTCGTAGCCACATCAGTCTTGAAAGAGGTGGGAAGTTCAATACTCTCTTAAGCATTAATGGAGAGTGGGAATTGTGAATAGTTCTAACAATAACCGTAATAACATTTTCCCTTAAACATTTTTCTATAACCATGGCTTTGCCACCCTTTTATCTGTATCATAAGTAAAACGTTCCTGGTACAAACATTTTATAAAGCAGCGGTACCATAGCAAAGTTCCTGTGTGAAACATTCTATTTCTTGTGTTTTCTCCTTGTTTTGACACTAAGCCTTCCTTTGGTTCCATGGTTGGCTCTCTTCTTTCCTTCCCCAATTTTGGAACTAAAGAGACTCAGGAAGATACTACACCCATGATCTTTACCCCTCTTTCTCCTGCCTTTGGTTCCACTTCTCCTCCTTCTTTTACAAGAATAAATTCCTTCCCTCTAGGTCCTGCCACACTTCCTTCTTCTACTTTCTCACTTCCTTATCACTCAGAGCTTAAGGCCATTGCAGGGCAAAATAACCAGCTGACATGTAATTGTTATTACTCAATCTACTCTCTGTTCTGTCCAGCATTCATTAGCTGGTTATCCTGATATGCACAGACTGTTTTCATCCCATAAGTTGTTGACTTGATCATTCTAATCAGAATCAACTTTTGTTTCCATCAGAATCCCATAGAATGTTGTTTGAACCTCTAATATAATTATCACAGACTTCCCCGCCTCAGGATTCTATATGGTTCCTCCCTAAATCATGACATCCTTATAGATTAAGCTGTAATTTGCATGTAATAGATACTCAATAATTGTTGAGCACTGATGATTCTCGTATGTGACCAAATTGACCTTGAGTTTTGGTAACATTTGGATATATCTTGATTCAGCAATTCACACTTATTAGGGTCTTGCTCATAGGTAGAAAAAAAAATTCTGAGATGGAAAATAAAATTACTTGTTCCAGAAACTGCTCAAGAAGTTCAGTACAACTGAAGCCTAACACACAAGGTGAAGGATGGCAAGGGACAAAGCTAGAAAGACGAGCAGGTGTCAGATCTAAAGGGGCTTTGTGTGTTAAACTAAGGAATTTTAACTGCAAAACTATGAATCATGTCCCAAGTCCTCTCCAAGGCAAGTGGGAACTATAGTGCCACTCTGGGTTTGTAGTTCCAGAAACTAGGTCTGGTTATTGGTAGGGTGAGACTTCTCCTTAAGGTGCAGAGAATGGAACTGAGAGGATTTCAAGTAGAGACCCAGAGACAAAGCCAGGATTTACTCAAAGTTGAGAAGAAAAACCAGCAATAATTAATATGAAACATGAACTGAAGGGAGTAGGACAGCAAAGAAGTCAAAGCAGAAGCCCAGAGCGACCGCCTAGTGTGGATTCTTAAAGCTTTCTCTCCCCTTTCTGGGCTCTTTCAGCCTGTTCTCTGGGCAGGAGAGGAAAATTCTAAACCAATTTGGACCCAAAGCCCTCCAAAGAATTTAAGCAAAGAATGATGGGGACTGCCACTGTCTTCCTTACTTGAGCACCCAGCATCTTGTTGTGTCCTATGAGCCCTGCCCCCCATGTATCTGGCCCACAGTAAGTACAGAGTAAGTCCTCAGTAAACATTTAGTGAGCAATATGGACTTGCTGCTAAATGTTAAGCACGGAAATGCTTTTGTTTAGTCTATTCATTTGTTGTGTGAGTATAACGCCACAAGAAAACTGATTTCACACAATCCCACAAGAATTCTTTTATTTATTTTAATAAATACCAACTAAAATCATATTACTTACCAGTCATTCAAATGTAAAACTAACCTTTTCTTCATCAGTGTCTCAGGTATGCAAACGTAAATCCTATGCATTAAGAAATAAAATAGAAAAGAAACTACCCCAAAAGAAGAACCAAATGAAATATAAGAACAAGTAGTCTATATAAATACAACACAAGTAGTCTAGCAGTAATGTGGTAGAGGTCTGCATAACAATAGTCATCCAGAAACAGTGGCTGAGATGATTATAAAACATAAGTTTAAACAGTACAATGCCGCTCATAGATCTTGGCTGTATATGTGTGTGAGCTACTGATCATAACTCAGGTTGGGTGACTAGAAGTAATGATGGCAATGGCAAAAGTTAGAAAATCTCCTGAGAAGAAGCCTCACTATTTGCCTTCCATTCTAAAGCTGGGAGGAAACAGGTAAGCTTTGGGCCCAGTCCATTAGGAGAGAGGGCTTTAAATAAACAACAGTTGAAAAGGGTGTGACCAGCCTATACACATGTCACAATGGTGCCATCATGAGACAAGTCCATGTAACATAAAAATCTGGGGAGGAAATACTCCAAGTGAAGATAAAACTGGCAAGAGCTGCAGAGGGTTATCCTTTCGCTACCCTCCCCACCCACCCACCCCCAACCCCACAGCACAGGTATCAAATACACCTTGCAAATGTGCATATGTAACATCTGAATGGAGTTCTAGCCTAAGTTAAGTCAACAGGCATTTAAAGCTGTACTTTGACTTCAGTTATTTACATGAATTTTCTGGCTCAAATTTCAGGATGAGTCCATCATACTTAACACCACCAGAGAACAGAAAGCAGCATTCTTTCTCTGCAAAGAGATGCCTTGGTGTGCAATAAAAAGTAAGTGTTTGGTCTTTGTCCCTTGCTCCTAAGTCCTTGGAGTGATAGGATTGTCTTTTGTATGCTAATGAGATGACTAATGGCTGGGGCCTCGTAGCTTCAGAATGGCGGGGTGGTGGCGGTTGGCTAGAAAGACCAAGCCTGGCAACCCCCAATCTTCCAGGCAGGGGAGACTGGGAGCTAAAGATTGAGTTCAATCACTAATGGCCAATGATATCATCAGTCATTCCTATGCAATAAAGCCTCCATAAAAACCCATTAAAGATGAGGTTTGGATAGCTTTCAAGTTGGCGAACACATGGAGGTATGGGAAGGGTGGTACACCCCCACTCCACGAGGACAGAAGCTCCTACAACTCAGGGTGCTTCCAGACTTTGCTCTGTGTACCTGTGCAGCTGGCTGTTCATTCGTATCCTTTATAATAAACTAGTAGACACAAATGAAGTGACTTCTAGAGTTCTGTGAGCTGTTCTAGCAATTTTTTGAACCTAAGAAGAGCATAGTGGGAATCCCCAATTTATACCTGCTTGTTCAGAAGCACACAGGGGCAGCTTGGGACTTGGAATTGGCATCTGAAGCAGTCTTGTAGGATTGAGCCCTTAAACCTATGAAGTTTAACTTCAGGAAGTTAGTGTTAGAACTGAATTGTGCCACACCCAGTTGGTGTCCAAAGAATCAGAGAATTGATGTGAAGGAAAAACAAACAAACATACATTTGGTGTCAAAAGTGTTGTGAGTCAAAACAGCTCACCCCTGATTAAATATATCTTTTTAATCTTTTTGTTTTATCTATTTGTTGAAAAATTAGTATTTAGCAAAATCTCATAGGTTCTCTGACTCTGTGTGTGCATGTGTCACAACTGTGCCATCAGGTGAGGTTTTCAATAATGAGTTTGTAAGTATAAAGGTGAATCTGAGATTTTTTTCTCCTCAAACATTTCAGGTCTAGATTTAATATTGCTCTGTTCTTTCTCCTCCGTATTCCTTACTTCCTTCAAGTAAACTTCAAGCTCATTCATCACTTTTGGAAGCTGATATCAATGCCACCCTGATATCAATGCCGTCCTCTTCAGTCACCTCTCTGCTTGGTTCTGCAGAAACTCCATTTTCTAACACATTCTGTAAGGCAGTGAAGAGTCAGGAACTGTTTCAAGCCTCAAAGACATGGTAGGATTTACCATGTTCATCACTTAGACCAGAGGCTATGCAGAAGATCGATTCGGGGAAGGAGGCTAGAGGTGTCATGCATGAAATCACAGGTTCTGGAGTCGGCTAGACCTGAGTCCAAATCCAGTTTCTAACACTTATTGACCCTATAACTTTCAACAACCTACTTATGCTCTCCAAACCTGCATTTCTTCATGAAGGGCTGTAGTAATGGTTTTCAATTAAGTCATAAAGTGCTTAATGTAAACACTGGCACGTAGTAAGCCCTCACAAATGGTAAAGCATTAAGTTTAAGTGCTGTGTTGTTATGTGACTGTTTTTCAGTTTGGTCTTAGCTAGATTTTTAAACTCTTTCTTGGGGTGCCTGGATGGCTCAGGGGGTTAAAGCCTCTGCCTTTGGCTCAGGTCATGATCTCAGGGTCCTGGAATCAAGCCCCACATCGGGCTCTCTGCTCAGCGGGGAGCCTGCTTCCCCCTTTCTCTCTGCCTGCCTTTCTGCCTGCTGGTGATCTCTCTCTGTCAAATAAATAAATAAAAATCTTTAAGGAAAAAAAAAAAGTCCATCTTGTCAGCATCTCTTATTTCCCACTAAGGGTACCTGATACAATGTCTATCCCACAGTCCTGAGTAGGTTATTCAAAATGTGATCCCATTCCAGCTGTGCAGCAATCTTATGTCAAAGGAATGTAGACTAAGCCACGTTGGGCTTTGATACCCACTTCTTCTTTTAGTATCTTTCACTCTAGGCTTCCCCTTCTGGGCTCATACCTCATTCAATGCCAGGGACTCTCAGCACTCCTGACCTGACCTGCCCTAGAACACATCCTTCATTAAACTTACTCTGCCACATCATATACTTTTCAGCTCTCTCTGCTGTCTAATTCTTTCAATAAATTCAAGAAACTTTTACTGAGTACTTACAACATGCTACTGTTAGGGTCCGTGATCAAAGGAATGAGACTGATACAAAGCGAAGGTCAAGCAAAGCTTTATTTCACGCCAAGCATCGAGAATCAAACCGACTGGTCGGGGCCGCCTCTTACGGAGAGAGCGACCCCTCCCAGCCTTACAGACTAACTTTTATAGGGCAAAGGCCATGTGGTTGAGCCTGGCCACACACAGGTGGCCAATGAGATTGTAACACACAGAGAAAGTTGCATAGTCATGCTATGTCACACACGGGTGGCCAATTGAATTACAGTTCACTCTATAGTAGATATTTGAACTAGCCTATCACCTTGGTCAGAATGGGCGCCCAAAAGGCGGGGCCCACATTCTTTGGTAGTTAGGGAGACAGTATGTGCACTGTACTGATTGGATGTCTCCACTTGGCCTGACTAGTCCTTGTAGTCTGGGCTCTGTTATCAGGGACTGGTCGACCATATTTTACTGGTTTCCCGGACTTGCTTTTAAGTAAGTTCCCCTGGGGGGGGGGGGGCACAAGGTCAGTTTAAGTTTTACTGCATAAACGACAAAATCACTGTTTAACCAAGCTGAAATCGCTCTGGCTAAGTAGGCCCTTACACTACGAGGCAGGGAAACAAGATGAAAGTGGTATAGTCTTTATACTCCGGTAATTCATATTGTGCTTATGATGCGATAGTTCACTGGTTCTCAGCCTCAGAATTAGAACCATTTTAAGTTTTAAAAACTGCAAATGCTTATGTCCCACCTAATTTAATAAATCTGGGTGGGACTCAGATATATAGAATTTGTAAATCTTCCTCAAGAATATTACTGAATCACCAGAATAAAGAAGACCCACAGGATGTAAGAATTGAAAGGTGCTAAGAATCTGGAAGTGTTGGGTGAACTTCATATTGGAGGTTTAAATGCTGAAGGATGAGGAGTTTTCCAGGGGGAGAAAAGAACTCCAGGAAAAGGAAAAGCATAATGCCTAACCCTAAGGCATCTGAATTTATTAGTATAGTTTTTACTGATACCCTCATGGAAGAGGGTTACAAGATTCATTTATTAAATGACTAATATCTGTGCATATGAACTATCAATTTCTGGGGAGAAATGCCCTACTCTGGGTCATATGTGCTCTCCTTCTCTCCCCTCCCACTGGTTTTCAGCCCCCCTCCTCTCTCAGGGTTGGAATGTCCCAACATGAGGCCTATCATTGTTCCAGCTCAACCCTCTCTCCACTTAATCATCAAACACTTTCTCCATCTTACTCAGAAAATAGCTGAGGCCCTTTGAGGGCAGCAAGAGCACCAGCTCACAGTGGAGGAAATGCCCAGAGCAGGGCGAGAAATGGGTGAAGGCCTCCATGTCACCACAGTGTTTCTCCCTTTCCTCTTCCTTGAGGCTTCTCCCGTATGTGGCTGGGGAAATCCAGCCCAGTCATCTCTGAAGACTTTCGAATTAAAGCTTGATCTTCCACTACGGTTGCTCTTGGTGAAGAGAGTTGGCTGAAACAATGGTCCCCACCCACTACCAACACTCATACAGACGTTCATCTGCTCAAGCTCTCCGAAATGTTCTAGCCTCTCAGAGAAAAATATACCATCTCTGTAAGCCCCCCAATTAGTCAGAATGACAGACTCAGCCCTTAGAAGGGTGTTTCCGTGAAACACTTAATGTCTGGTATAGTCTTTCTGTAAGGTCTCCGGCTAGTCACCAATCACCTATTAAAGATCCCATCAGCTTACTTCCCCTCCCACACACCCTGAGTATTCATGAGGAGACAGGCAGGTCTGGCTCAACCTCTAACCAGGTCACTTTAAACAGGTTTATAGAAAAGATTAATTTGCAGAATACAGTCAATAGCAGGTATTAAGTCAGCAGATGGATTGTGAACACGGAAAATTCCCTGTGGCACCAAAGTCCCATCTTTTGAGTCCTTCCACCTCTCTCACGCTGATGATGAGGTTAGGAATCTTTCTGGGAGGGCTCCTGTCTATGGCCTCCTCCCCTGTCCTCTGATCCATTTGTGCCTCTGGCTCTGGCCTTGAACTTCCACTGTGGGCTCCAGTCCTAGTTCTGCCATGTCAGACACATTCTCAGTTGACCATTCAGCAACTTAACTTCTTCTTGATCCAATGACTCCGGCTATCATGTGTCTTCCCCCTACCCCCCAGGAGTGGAACGGGCTTTAGGGCTGGTGTCCTTAGAACAGTCTCCCCTTTCCCTTCTTCCTATTGACTCACAGCACTCCATCCCCACATAATGATGACAGGTCTAGCAGGCTGAATACTGGCGCCCAATTCACTGGAACCTACAGTTGTTGCCTAATTTGGAAAAAGAAGCTTTGTAGATGTGATTAAGTTAAGGATGAGGAGATTATCCTGGATTGTTGGTGGGCTCTAAATGCAATCACAAGGGTCTTCCTAAGAGAGAGGCAGGGAGAGATTTGATGGAGAGATCAAAGAAGGTGATAGGAATTGGAACACAAGAGATTTGAAGCTGCTGGCCTTGAAGATTAGGGTGATGCAGCCATAAAATAAGGAATGCTGAAAGTCTTAAAAGCTGGAAGAGCCTGGGGCACTTGGGTGGCTCAGTCGTTGGGTGTCTGCCTTCGGCTTAGGTCATGATCCCAGGGTCCCAGTATGGAGCCCCACATCCAGCTGTGCAAGGGGGTGGGGGGCTGCTTCTCCCTCTCCCACTCCCCTGCTTGTATTCTCCCTCTTGCTGTGTGTCTCTTTGTCAAATAAATAAATAAAATCTTAAAAAAAAAAAAAAAAGCTGGAAGAGGCAAGAGACAGAGTGTCCCATAGAGCCCTCTTCTGGGAGAGTGGCCCTGCTCACATCTTGACTTCAGCCCAGTGATTTATGCCTCCTTTCAGACTTTTCTGTATTTCATTTACAGATAAATACAGACAAAAGTTTACTCAAAGAAACAATGACCTGATTTTTATTACATGCAAAGTAAAAAGTAAAATATTTCTGTATCATTTGAAACTTTATAGTGAGAATACATTTAGTTATTACTTATAGAACTTTTAAAAACAGATTGCCAGGATATAGACTAAAATATCAAAAGCAATTAATCCCTGAATGATAGGATTCTCAATGACTGACTTCCTTCTGGGCAATTTTTTTCCATTTTCTAAGTTCACAACAGTGTACAGCTAATTAATACTTTAAAATTTAAAAAGTTGTAAAGAGGGACGCCTGGGTGGCTCAGTGGGTTAAGCCTCTGCCTTTGGCTCAGGACATGATCTCAGGGTCCTGGAATCAAGCCCCGCATCAGGCTCTCTGCTCAGCAGGGAGCCTGCTTCCCCTTCTCTCTCTCTCTCTGCCTCCTTCTCTGCCTACTTGTGATCTTTCTCTCTCTCTGTCGAATAATAAAATCTTAAAAAACAAAAAAAGTTATAAAGAAAAAAATCTTGATGTAAATCATTTGCTGACATTGAAAAAGTTCACAAATACTCATTAGTCAGTAGAAAGAAAAATCTACAATCAGTGTAAATATCATGGTGATTTTTATTTTAAAACATGCACATATATAGTCAGAAACAGTAAAAGTGCATACACCAAAATTATCTTTGATACAATTATGGCTAATTTTTGTTTTACACTGTGTTTTTTGTGTCTTCAAATATTCTGCATTAGTTATTTATGGATTTGATAATGAAATAAAATTATTATTAAATTAGAAAGTTAGGAGTACGTTAAATAATAAAATAAAAGATTTGTTGGGCCAGAACACATGCACCTTCGTATAAGAATATCAGATGGCAGGGCGCCTGGGTGGCTCAGTGGGTTAAGCCGCTGCCTTCGGCTCAGGTCATGATCTCAGGGTCCTGGGATCGAGCCCCGCATCGGGCTCTCTGCTCAGCAGGGCCTGCTTCCTCCTCTCTCTCTGCCTGCCTCTCTGCCTGCTTGTGATTTCTCTCTGTCAAATAAATAAATAAAATCTTTAAAAAAAAAAAAAAAAGAATATCAGATGGCATGCTAGAATAATAATGTAACTCCTATAACTGGACCATGGAAGATGGTTTTAAAAATGCTTTCTGGGGGCGCCTGGGTGGCTCAGTGGGTTAAGCCACTGCCTTCGGCTCAGGTTATGATCTCAGGGTCCTGGGATCGAGCCCCACATCGGGCTCTCAGCTCAGCAGGGAGCCTGCTTCCCTCTCCCTCTCTCTCTGCCTGCCTCTCTGCCTACTTGTGATCTCTGTCAAATAAATAAATAAAACCTTTAAAAAATGCTTTCTGAATATATGAATAAAAACTAGGGTTAAAATTATACCTCTCTGACATACCCACAAGCTAGGGTAAGTCCTATACCCATGTAGGCTGTCTGCTTTCCCATAGATTTGCACCTAAACACCACTGTGAACTGGTGAAACTAAGAATTTACAGTATTGTCATCTCTCTCCTGTAAGTCATTCACAGGCCTCCTTCACTCCTGTAGGTTAAACATCTCTCCAGGGTCCTAGATTCATGCCATCACTCTTGGCATTTCCAGCTTCTCACTCCTAAATTAAGTGGGACTGAGTCTGTCCAAGAAGATAGCCTTCATTTTAGAGAAGGTGTGTGCCTCACAGTTGGCTTTGCATTTCTTCCAATTCCAGGCTTCTGCTGATGAGACTGTTTTGGTCCCAGAAGTGAATCCTGGTCAAAAGCAGGTTCTCCCTCACCATGAAGGACAGAGCTGCACCACGGTGCAGGTAGGTGCCTTTGCA
Source organism: Enhydra lutris kenyoni (assembly GCF_002288905.1). NCBI lineage: Eukaryota > Metazoa > Chordata > Mammalia > Carnivora > Mustelidae > Enhydra > Enhydra lutris. The sequence goes on along the minus strand of NW_019154121.1, from coordinate 14,143,221 downwards.
TTCTCAGCCTCTCAAGGACACCTTTTCTGGTGTCAGAAATAGCCCTTTGTCTCTGCCTGTTGGTAATCAGTAGCTGAAGCATTGAGCAAGAACTCTCTCAGCAAGAATTCTGCCCATTGAGATCCTGCCTCCAAAGTCCCAGTGACTAGTGTGACGTATGTGACCACACCAGATGCACATCTTATTACAGTTACGTGGGAACAATCTGACCAGATCCTGAATCATGCACAGAGCTGTTACAGGCTTTCCACCAGACATATGTACAAAGGACACTGGGGCTTTCTGCCCGTTATCTTTATTGCCAGCTCATGCTGGCTCCAGATCCTATCGAGCTGGACGATGTGGACTCCCCAGTGATATTTTTGCCCTTCTGACTCAGAATGTCCCAGCAGACACCAAACACAAGGCAGAGAAGAGATGAAAAGATAAGTACATTACGAGATCTAAACAAAGCTAAGGATCCCCGGAGATGATTGATGGGGAAAATATTTTCTCAGCCCACCTCCATTTATGACTTTCTTCCTCCAACACAATCTCCCACAGAAGTTTCTATAAAATCTCCATTTTGTTCTAGATTCACTTGAGCTCCTTTTTCTTTGGAATGAAGGACAGAAGCCTTGAGCACCCCCTAGAGGTAGGAGTGTGCTAGTAAGAGTCTCAGCCTCCCTCTTGACTTCAGTCCACACAGTCCATCTTAACAGCAACCTTAGTTAATTGCTTGCCTTCTTCCACCCACTTCCAGCCTGCTTCTAGGTGACCTGTCTTTAGCCTGATCAGGAGACATCTGACTGCGGCTTCTATCCTCTCGTATTTCAGCGACTCTGATCTCTATAATAGGAAGTTCTCCTTGCTAGCTGCTTAAACAGCGCAGTTTATGTTTCCATCTTGTCTCACATTTTCTCTTTTAATATAAGTACTTTGTTAGCCATATTCTACTTGACATCTCTCCCCCATGTTCCCTTCCTCTCTATCCTTATTATTGCTCTTCATTTTACCTAGAATTCTTTTCCTTCCCTGGGCCCTCATCTCCTCATGAAAATCGTTTCCATTCATTAAAAGCCCAAGTCACAGGCCAGCTTCCCCACACCCAGCTCTGAAATCCTGTAGAACTTGTTTACAAAGCCTTCCTGTATTCTCCTTTGTATTTTAGTTATCTCTACATTGCTTATCTTATTCTATTCAACCAAATGCCTACCACAGTATCAAGGTCTAGTGTGCAGTAGATGATCCGTTGTTAAATGTTGAGTTATATTGTTGAAGGATGATTTCAAACAACCCATTTTCAAAGAACAGAGATAACCACACTGTTGAAAAAGAAAGAAGACAGAAAGAAGAGAAACAGGACTGGAAGAGAAAGGTCACGAGAATCTCAGCCTGCTGTGGAAAGAACACTGATGAAGGATCAGCAGCCTGGGTTCAAGTCCCACGTGGCTGTTAATGACCTAAATGACCATGAAACTACTCTCCAGAGAATCAAGGGAGTGGGTTCCATCTTGAGTTTGTCACCACGATGAAACTGTATGAGCATCTCCCCATCTAGGCTCCCGATAGCTGACTAAACAAGATAGCATTGAGACTGCACTGGAGAGCCCTAGCATCAGATGTGTGCTAAGACCTGTTGATGCCTCCTTTCGTCACACAAAATGGAAACATTCTGCAACATTCTCAATTTTAAGAAAGGTTTGCCTTCTTTATTCATTGAAAACGGGCACACACATTCATCGAAAACGGGCACACACAGGAATATTTGCCTGGTGATGTAACAATACAGAACTATACAACTTGTTTAATCAAAATACTACAGAGGGGCGCCTGGGTTGCTCAGTCATTAAGGGGCTGCCTTCAGCTCAGGCCATGATCCCAGGGTCCTGGGATAGAGCCCAGAATTGGGCTCCCGCGGGGTGGGAAGTCTGCTTCTCCATCTCCCACTCCCCCAGCTTGTGTTCCCTCTCTCACTGTCTCTCTCTCTCTGTGTCAAATAAATAAATCTTAAAAAAAAAAAAAAAAGTACTGCAGAAACATTTGTTTTCCCCTCTAGATGTGTTCCTAATGGAAGTTTTCAGCGGCTGGTTCTCTTCATAGGCTGAACCTGTTTTCTTGATATTTTTTCCTCTAGCCCTTGCCATGTGCCATTTTAGGTAGAAGCTTCCAGTCTGGCAACTAAAAGGAAAGAGCTATGCCAAAGAAACTCTTAGTCAACTACATCACAGTCTGGGAAGATGGAAATCATCTGACAAAGATTGTTCTACATGGTAAGCAAGAAAGAAGGGTAACACTTGGAAGACAATAAAAAAAAATGGGAAAGAATTTAAATAAGGTATGCCAGGAAAATACACAGATTCCAAGGAATTGAACTAAAGATTCTAGAACCTAGGACTGTTGCAGATGTTTAGATTAATACATGTAGCAACAACTCATTTACCAAGGATTTTAGAGAAATGAGGACTGCTGCCTATGGGACTTTTAGAGTTCACTGAAGTTTGATCTTTGTATTTTTAGAAAGTGCATTTAGTTTCACTATGTTATTATGATGTTTTCCTGACTTACTTAAGAGAATTCCAAACTACCCTCAGTCCCTGCAAATAAGTGTTCTTTTACTCCTCTGTGCCTTTGAGGATGTTCCTTTCTCCTGCCATCCCCTCTCCTCCTCACCCTTCAAAACCTATTTTAAATCTCTTGTGACTCCACTCAGCAAAGTAAGTTGCTCCCACTGCCATCCAATAGTCTTGGGTCATAGCTCTATTAGGAATTTTTGCAATCCCTGAGGCCCTAGCTGGATGAATGCCAGGTACATCCAGTTGGGGGTCCTCCTGAGAAGTGAGAAGGAAACCGATAAGGAGACCAGTACTGTGCTCAATTATGAGAAGTTAGGGGCCTTTCTTTACTGAGCGTCTAATGCTGTTATCTGTTATTTTTTTTTTAAAAGAAGCCTTATGAAATGTTTTCTTCTGATGCTGTTCTAGGTATATTCTGAGAGGCTCTTAATAGAAGCCAAATTGTTGGGGGTGCGGGCGGAAATCTAGAGGAGGAGGGTGCTGAAAGAGGAGGGAGAAGAAAAAGAATCTTCAGCCTCAGAAGACTTTGCAAGAAGCAAGGTCTAAGTTTGCCCACTCCCACACCTTCACTTAGTTCTCCTCCTACAGGTCTTTAGATTCCAGCTTCCTTAGGAAAGCGTGTCATACTTTTTCTGATGAGAACAATCAGAGCATCTTATACCTCTCACTTTCAGCATTTACCACAGTTGTAAATATATATATATATGTATATGTATATATATATATATATACATATACATATATATATATATGTGGTTCTTTGATGGATGTCTGTTTTTATCACTAGGCTCCTGAGAGTGGGGACTCATATCTGGTTTTGCTTCCCACTATTCCCTAGGTCCCAGCATAGGTCTGGCATATAACAGGGTTTTAATATTTGTGGAGCAAGTGAATAATATTGCATGAAAGGCAATGGGGAAAAGGAATTGACATACAGATTTAAAGGGACCGTTTAAAGTAACTTAGCAGTTCCGCTAACGATCAGCCTGATGTGATCAATCTAACGATTAAGGGCATGAGAGGTTTTGTCCTCCTGACATCACATATCCGATGTCTTTCCCAACACTACCTACCTCTGACACCAGCTGGGTGACCAACAATTCTGGTGCTATTTCCTTGGAGTTAATATCAGATCTCCTAAGTGAAAGGGCTTAGCCCCGACGAGACTGCCTCCACTTCCAGGTGCCCATTACAAGCCCCAGACCACCTGTGCTTTGGATCCACCAGACATAAATGGAGAATTCCCATGACCCTCTCCTCAGGTTGGACGTTTTGCTAAAATGGCTCACAGGACTTAAGAAGGCACATTACTTACATTCACAGGTTTACTATTAAGGATACAAATGAACAGCCAGATGCAGAGGTACATAGCATGAGGTCTGGAAAGGTCCCAAGCGCAGGAGCTTCTGTCCCTGTGCCATGCCCCTAGCCCTTAGAGGTGTTCTCCAGCCTGGAAACTCTCTGGACCTTGTTGTTGATGGGTTTTTAATGGAGGTTATATTACGTAGGCATAACTGACTAAATCACTGGGTGTTGGCGATTATACTTAATCTCCAGCCCCTTTCCCCTCTCAGGAGGTAGGGCTGAAATTTCCAAGCTACTAAACTAGGCTTGGTCTTTCTGGCTCCCCTTGCTAAAGCTATCTAGAGGCTCGCCAAGACTAGCCTCATTAAAAGACACTCCTATCACTCTTATCCCAAGAAATTCCAAGGGTTTTAGGAGCTCTGCGGCAGGAATAAACAAAACCAAAGATCCTTCTGTGATACCAAGGGTGGGAATAAATTTAAGGATGTAAATGTAGGGGTATATACAGTTAATAAGTAGACTGTAATGATGATATTAACCAAGGTTTCAAAGGTAATAATAAGTTATTAGGTTACCCTTGCATTTCATCTCAATTTATTTCCCACTAACTTCTTACATGGGCAAATTAATGACATCAGTCTGTCTTCACTTAGTAATTACAGCAGTCCCCTCCCCACTTTATGTAAGCCCAATACCATGTTATTCTGAGTCATTTATTTGATAATCAGATGTTACAGATGCTCATGAGAATGTGTAGCTAAATTAAATATTCTGGCACTGTGTTTTCCCAGAAGAGAGGAGTGGAGCCTTTTAACAACTTTAGGCCCTACTTAAGACTTAAGAGTTTAGACCTGCACTTTCTTTGTTTCTCCTATTCTCCAACACTTAGCATATCAAAAAAAAACCCCAAAAAACACTTTCCAGCACAAACGGTAAATAAATTGATCAGTTAAGGTAATAAATCAGACCCGGTCCATCTATATACCACCACTGACAAAATTATTGCTGACAGGGCAACAGAAAGCAAATCAGATACAGTCTGTTGATGGAGAATTTCAATCATTGATCCTTCCAGTATTTGTTGCAAGCCTTCTGCATGCCTGACACTAGGTATACAAGGAGACCTCTATGAGGAAGTGAAAAGAGGTCTATAGGATAGGAATAAAACTCAACACGTAATCTGCCCTCAAGAAGTTCCCAATCGTGTTTGAATAAAAGATCACAGAACATATTTTAGAACAAAATCTATAATTGGAGACTACGATAAAAGAAGCATTCTACAGAAATGTGGGGGAAAGTGCAACCAAATCAGTTTGGGGGATGAGGGAAGTTTTCCCGGGAAGCTAAATTTTGAAGGATGAGCTAAGAGAAAAGGATGAATTAGGAAGAAGAGGGTATTTTAAGCAAAAGGAAACATATGTATGAAAAAGCGCACAACCTAATCAGTAAACTATAAGGAATTCACTGCAGGTCTTTAGGCAAATACTTTCTACTTATGGACATTCATAAATACTGAGCTCTGCATCCAAGCAGAGGCACATCAACTCTTTCAGACACGCCCGAAGGAGTTCGTGGTCAGGTGAGGTAATTTCGGTCCTGGCCACATGATCGTTGAGTTATTCCTTAATCCATTTAATTATTCCATCGGGTTATTCTTTCATCCATCTAATTAATTCCTTAACTTGCAAGGTGGCAAACTCAAATACCTACCATGAGTACAGCTGGCTGGGTAGGGCCTGAGGTGAACTGGAGTGTGAGGTGTGAGGTGACCTGTGTCCAGCTATGGGGATGAGCAGCCCCAGGCACTGGTTGATTTTACTTTGCCAGAACATGGCCTCAATGCCGCTATGCCTTTGCTCTCTCCAGGCAAACCAGAGACCTCCTTCAATTTTGAAATTTTGAGAACTAATTCAAAGTTTTAAAATTATATGCGGGCCAAACTTGACCTTGACCTTCTGAGATGGTCATCTCCAATAGGCAGTATAATATGTAAATCTAAAGTTCAACAAGAGTGGTACACACCAATAGCGGACATCAACATATATTTCATAGCTGAAGCTATGAGAAGAGAATAGTTACATATTCACTGATACAACAAAAGTAAGGTATGGCAGAACTCTAAGAAATGGGAGCAAATATGTAATAGGTGGAGGAAAAGGAGCCAAGCAAAGAAGAAAAGGCCTTTCATGAACATTTGAAAATTAAATAAACTGGACAACAAGGATTCAAGTAATTTTGTCTTACTTGCAATCATACAAGCTACTTAAGGCAGATGTTATCAGAGTTCCATAGTATCGGTAACTTAAGCTCATTTAATGACTTAACCCAAGATTTCACAGTTTGTTTTTTTTTAAGATTTTTAAAAAATTTATTTATTTGACAGACAGATATCACAAGTAGGCAGAGCAGTAGGCAGAGAGAGAGGGGGAAGCAGGCCCCCCGCTGAGCAGAGAGCACGATGCGGGCCTTGATCCCAGGACCCTGAGATCATGACCTGAGCCGAAGACAGAGGCTTAACCCACTGAGCCACCCAGGTGCCTGGCTTCACAGTTTTTGAATAGCAGAAATAGTCTTCCCCAATGCTAGTCTTCCCCAAATACCACAGATCTTCATTCCACCATGCTGGCTCCAAATTTCTTATGATTTGCCGACTAGCAAAGCCAGGAAAACAGAAGTAGGAAAGAAATGATGCTAGTACAATCAGCCTCCTGCAATTCTCACTTTTCCCCTGCTTTTGACACAGTAGGAAACACTGGCTCAGAGAAGTTAAAAAAAAAAAACCCATCACCTTGAAATTCCGGTCTTTATTAACACTTAGTCTAAAACCCCAACCCCATCCTTTAGTATTCACAGGCAAAGAAACATTAACTCTTTGCTTGCATGAGGGTACAAGCACTCGGGACTTTCATAGTAAAGGCATCAGATGGTGCACTTGGGTGGCTCAGTGGGTTAAGCCTCTGCCTTCTACTCAGGTTATGACCCCGGGGTCTGGGATTGAGCCCCACATCGGGCCCTCTGCTCAGTAGGGAGTCTGCTTCTCCCTCTCCCTCTGCTGCTCCCTCTGCTTGTGCTCTCTCTTTTTTTTTTTTTTTTTAAAGATTTTATTTATTTATTTGACAGAGAGAGATCACAAGTAGACAGAGAGGCAGGCAGAGAGAGAAAGGGAAGCAGGCTCCCTACTGAGCAGAAAGCCCGATGTGGGGCTCGATCCCAGGACCCTGAGACCATGACCTGAGCTGAAGGCAGCGGCTTAACCCACTGAGCCACGCAGGCGCCCTGCTTGTGCTCTCTTGCTCACACACACTGTCTCTAATAAATAAATGAAATCTTCAAAAAAAAAAAAAGGCATCAGAAACGATATAGTTATCTTTTCTGTACTAAAATCATTAGAGAGAAAACTATGGGACATCTTAAGGCCTTGCTCTACCCCACATAATCTTCTTTCTTTATGCAAATGTACTGGCTGTGACGGAGATTCCATGTGGTTCTCAGGAGCGTGGCATAAATGAGTGTTAGAGATAAGTACATACTGACAAAACATTTCTTATAGTGGATGTTGGCAGAACATTATTATTATGGGTCTATAAAAGCTTGGAAAATTTTTTGCTATAATCCTTCTTGTGATAATGAAAACTGTTTTACTGGAATTTGACCTGAAAGAATAGAACTTGGTCACCAAGTTTCAACCCCAATCTTGTTGAAATTTCTCCTGCTGGTATGAACAGGGATTTTTTTTTTTAAACTTTGATATATATACTATAAAACCAAGTTATACAAGTGTGTTGCAATTGAATAGATTTCAAATGCGGGTTTGAGCATGATTATTTCAAGATTTCTTTACTTAGGTAGATTAGTGGGCCTGGGCAAGAGATCTCTACCTAGAAGCTCCAACCTGTCAAAATGGTTTCATTTGGTCCAATTCTATTCTCACTGCAGGTAAAGTAACAATCCCTGTAATAACTTCTGGAGCTTACCTTCTTGAAAGGCCCTAAAAAAGTCAATTAAATTAAGGTAGTAAACAGAAAATAGAATTGATTTCATTCATTCAGAAAATATTGAGTGTGAAGGCATGGAGGATATCAGGATGAATCAGAAATGGATTCTGCCCACAAATCATCCAGCCCAGGGTGGGGGTATGGCACAGCTAATTAGCTGGATTAGGGCTAACATCACTGTTGAGAACTTGAAGTATATGTATTTTGTGTTGTTGATCCATGGACTTTGAGGTATAGACCAAGAAACAGGTGACGTATGGCAAAGTTAGTGTTCTTTTTTTTTTTTTTTTTTTCAAAGTTAGTGTTCTGGTATGAAAGTTGAAAAGCTTGGTTTGTATTTTCTCATTGTTGCTTGGAACCCCTGCTCTTCCAGCTCCCAGTGGAGGGATCTGCCCCTGCAATTCTGGCAACCCTTTTAGGATCTGGCCCCTAAGGGATTACAGACTTTTTTTTTTTTTTAATTCTATTTATGTATTTGTCAGAGAGAGAGAGCACAAGCAGGGGGCAGTGGGAGAGGGAGAAGCAGGCTCCCCGCTAAGCAGGGAGCCTGATGTGGGACTCAATCCCAGGACCCTGGGATCATGACCTGAGCCGAAGGCAGATGTTGTTTAACCAACTGAGCCGCTCAGGTACCCCGGAATTACAGATCTTTTAGTCATCAGATAGGAACCCAACTCCACATGTGTTAACTTATACAACTTTACCAGAGTGAAATGTAACTTTGCATGAATGATTTAGCCTCTCCTCCCCTTCAGGAAATAATCATACTCTGATATAAACATATATTTGCATGAATATGAAAAGATCAGAAACAATTTAAATGCTGAACAATTGAGGTGTGGTTAATTAAATTTTGGCTATACCTATGGTTTATTACTATGGATCCATTAAAATTATGTTTTAGGAAAATATTCACCATATGCTGTTATAAAAATTGCCTACAAAACCATAACATGGTATCATTACATTTTCCAAATATGTGTATATTCATGTTGTAGGTTCAAAAAAAAGACTATAAGAATAGAAGACTCAAATATTAATGGTGGTTCCCTCTGGGTGGTAGAATTATAGAAGAGTTTTCTTCTTCGTGGTTTTCTTGTTATTTTCCAAATATACAAAATGTACATGTGTTACTTTCATTATTCAAAACAAATTATATTTTTAAAAAGAAAGACCAAAATGTAGTCTAGCTCTTCCTATTTTGTAGCTTTTCTTGACAAAGAAGTTTTACCAAATTCCCCAAGGACTGGAACGGAAGGCTATTTTAGTGACACCAACTGTGCCAACTCAAAACCTTACAGAACTTGTATCAGGAGGCAAAGAAAAGTGTAACTTCCCATCCTGTCTGGGGCATCCTCCTCAGGAACTGAAGGTTGTCTTCCTACATCTTTTTGTGTTCAAGGGATTTTAATTTATTATATCTGTGGGACCTCGAAGCAATGTTAAAGTCTTCAGCATTTCTTCCAGTATTCTAGTTGGCCATGTGCAAAGAGGACTACTGATAGCCTTTGGTAGTGTACCAGAGTTTCTGAGAGGCCAGTAATATAGGCACTATTTGTTGTTTCCTTTTTTTTTTTAAAGATTTTATTTGTTTATTTGACAGAGAGACAGCATGAGCAGGGAGAGAGGCAGATGGAGGGAGAGAGGGAGACTCCCCACTGAGCAGGGAGCCGGATGTGGGACTTGATCTCAGGACCCTGGGATCATGACCTGAGCTGAAGGCAGAGGCTTAACCCACTGAGCCACCCAACTGCCTCAAATAGGCACTATCTGGGACACAACAGCATATTAGTTAGGAACATCGGTCCTGGAGTCAGAACTTAGAATCTTAACACTAAAATTTACTAATCATGTGGCCTGGAGTACATTACTTAATCTCTTTCTGACTCTATTTCCTCATCCGTCAATTCAATCATAATAATGTCTACCTTATCATGTTTCTATGATGATTAAAAATGACAATGCATGTTAAGGACTAAGCACAATGTCTGGCACGTAGTAATCAATAAATGTAAGCTACTGTATTCCTAAGATAAATACAATACGGAGATAAAAATTAGTGTTATGAGAGATCTAGAGAGGGCACAATTACTTTTGGTTGATAAGACTGAAAAAACTTTGTAGAAGGAGAAAATTGAGATATTCTGAGATGAGGGTAAAGGCATTCAGGAGATGGCAGCCTCAGAGCATACAGATGAGGAAGCTATAGAACACAGGTGTTGAACAGTTTTCCTGGAGCATCACGTATATGAAGTCTTCATGAGACAAGAATGCTGGGTAAACAAGTTTAGACTTAAGCTTATGGGTAATAAGGACATGTTTCATCTATTATAATTTTCTTTTTTTTTTTTTAAGATTATTTATTTGTCAGATGGGGAGAGAGAGAGGCAGCACAAGCAGGGGGAGCTGCAGGCAGAGGGGGAAGCAGTCTCCCCACTGAGTAAGGAGCCCAGATGCAGGACTCAATCCCAGGACCTTGGGATCATGACCTGAGCCGAAGGCAGACACTTAACTGACTGAGCCACCCAGGAGTGCCCATTTATTATGATTTTCATCCCAAAATAATTTTTGTAACATTGCACAGGATTCCTCTTGTTGCAGTTAACCCGAGCATGTATACAAGTACCTCATTTATCCATCTCATGACCTACCACATTCTCTATTAAAACCAAGTTTTATTTTTTATTTTTTTTTTTTAAGATTTTACTTAGTTATTTGATAGACAGAGATCACAAGTAGGCAGAGAGGCAGGCAGAGAGAGAGAGAGAGGAGGAAGCAGGCTCCCTGCGGAGCAGAGAGCCCGATGCGGGGCTCCATCTCAAGACCCCGGGATCATGACCTGACCCGAAGGCAGAGGCTTTAACCCACTGAGATATCCAGGCACCCCCCTAAAACCAGGTTTTAGGGGGGCGCCTGGGTGGCTCAATCAGTTGAGCGTCCAATGTTGATTTCAGCTCAGATCGTGATCTCAGGGACCTGGGATCAAACTCTGCCTCAGACTCCAGGCTCAGGGTGGGGTGTGCTTGAGACTCTCTCTTTCCCTCTGCCCTTCCTCCAACTCAAATGCACGTGCATGCTCTCTTTCTCTCTCCCCCTCTCCCAAATAAATTAATAAAATCTTTTTTAATTTTTTAATTTTTTTTAATTTTTAAAGAATTTATTTATTTATTTGAGAGAGAGAGAGAGAGAATGAGAATGAGAGGGAGAGGTCAGAGGGAGGGACAGACTCCCTGCCGAGCCGGGAGCCCGATGTGGGATACCATCCTGGGACTCCAGGATCATGACCTGAGCTGAAGGCAGAGGCCCAACCAATGAACCACCCAGGCACCCCTAAAATCTTTTTTTAAAAAACAGGTAAGTTTTAGGGGTGCCAGGCTGACTCAGTAGAACATGTGACTCTTGATCTCAGGGTTATGAGTTCAAGCCCCATATTATGTGTAGAGATTGCTTAAAAAAGTAAAATCATAAAGAAAACCCCACATGTTTTAGCCATTGGTAAGTGAAAAAAGTCTCCTGGTCGAAGCATAGAGTATTCTCCTGGGGCAGGGAAGAAGCTAGATATAACAGAGTAAGGAAAGCATGATCCTTTATTTCTGTAGCTCTACAGATGGTTTAAGGCATCAGGGGATATGAAAGGAAGCAAGGATTATGCCTGGGTCCTGTTAATTAAGATCATCTTTGGGATAAACATTAAAATGACAAAAGAAACATATGAAGAAAAGAACAAAGTTCAGGACAAACAATACCCGATTTCAAGATTTACTGTAAAGCTTGAGTAATGAAGATAGTGTTGTACTGGTGAACGGATAGACATACAGACCAATGCAATGAAATAGAAAGCCTGGAAGAAGAACCACACGTTAGTCGTCAGTTAATTTATGACAAAGGTGCGAAGGCATTCAATGAGGAAAGAGAAGTCTTTCCAATAAATTGTGTTGGAATCACTAGATATACATATGCAAAAAAAAAGAAAAAATCAAACCCCAGTCTTCATCTTACATCATATGTAAAGATTAACTCAAAATGTCATGTAGATCTAAATGTGAAAGCTAAAGCAATAAAACTTTTAGAAGGAAATAGGAGAAAAATGTTTGTGACTTCAGACAGAACCAAAAAAAGAAGAAATCATTTTAGAATTGATAATTTGGGGACACCTGGGTGGCTCAGTGGGTTAAGCCTCTGCCTTTGGCTCAGTTCATGATCTCAGGGTCCTGGGATCCAGCCCTGCATCGGGCTCTCTGCTCAGCAGGGAGCCTGCTTCCCTCTCCCTCTCTCTGCCTGCCTCTCTGCCTACTTGTTGATCTCTGTCTGTCAAGTGGATGGATAAAATCTTAAAAAAAAAATTGATAATTTGAACTTAATCAAAGTTAAAAAAACTTTTGCTACTTAAGAGACATCATTAGGAAAGTGAAAAAACTGAAAAAAAGACTAGGGAAAACATTTTATGTGTATCAGCCAATAGATTTGTATCTAGACTGTATAAAGAGCTCTTACAACTCAATAAAAGAAAGGGCAAACAACTTTTTAAAAATCTGAAGACTTGGGGCGTCTGGGTGGCTCAGTGGGTTAAGGCCTCTGCCTTCGGCTCAGGTCATGATCTCAGGGTCCTGGGATCAAGCCCCGCATCGGGCTCTCTGCTCAGCAGGGAGCCTGCTTCCTCCTCTCTCTCTCTGCCTGCCTCTCTGCCTACTTGTGATCTCTGTCTGTCAAATAAATAAATAAAATCTTTAAAAAAAAAATCTGAAGACTTGAACAGACACTTCACCAAAGAAGATACATGGATAATCAATGAGTGTTCAACGTCATTAGTCTTCAGGGAAATGGACATTAAAACCATAGTAAGATACTACCACATAACCACCAAAATGGCTAAAATTAAAAAGATTGACAATACCAACTGCTGGGAAGCATGTAAAACAAATAGAACTCTCATATGTGGATGGTGGCAATGAAAATACACTACAGCCACTTTGAAAATGGTTTGATAGTCCCTTATTAAGTTAGACATATACTTGCCATATAACCCAGAATTTCACTCCTAGGCAATTTGTCTATAAGAAATTTAAAAATATGTCCATACAAAGACTTGTCCATGAATGTCCATAGCAGCTTTATTCACATAATAACCCCCAAATATAAACAACCCAATTGTCCATCAACAGGAAATGGGTAAACACATTATTACATATTCATTTAATAAAATACTCAGCAATAAAAAGGAGCAAATTACATATGCATTCATCTAAAATTCTAGAAAAGGCAAACTAATCTATAGTGATAGGAAACAAGTCTGTTTACCTAGGTTGGAGGTGGAGAGGGGAAGATGTGTTCAAAGGGAACTTTTGGGATGATGGAAGTGTTCTATGTCTTGGTGGCATCAAAACTCACTGAGCTGTGTACTTTAAATGAAGGCACTTTATTGTATATAAATTATACCTCTATAAAGCATGAGAGACACTAGGCATGCCGGGCGCAATGCTGAGGAGTGGTAGCACACGCAGATGATAAAATATTACTGTTCCCTAGGCTTCACAGTGGAAAATAATGTGCATAATTTTCAATAAAGATAGAAGTTTGCTTTCTTTGTGCTGCTCCTCATTCACTGATCCAACACATATTTATTGAGCTTCTACTATGTGCCGGACATTTGACTCCATGTTGAGAGTACAAAGGCAGGCAAACAATCTTCACACAGTTCCTAACCTCACAGAGCCTTCAGTTCAGTGAGGAAGGTGGAAAGGCCAACTATATTTTATGAGGATGATTTCTGTGAGCAGAAGAATAGGAGATGTCAATGAAGTACACTTGCCTTGTGACCTCTTCCTGAAGCAAGTGACATCTAAGTTCATATCTAAAGAGTGAGGTTTAGTTAACCAAAATAAAGCTGTCACTCCAGAAATGCTCCCTTTCAGGAGGGACACAGAATGGATGGTCACATTCAGTATGTTCCTGTATACAAGCTTTGAATTAATGCTTCCCCAACTAATCTGTTTTTCAAAAATTTTTCAAAGCTGCATTTTTTTTAAAACTTATCCATGCTTTTAGCTTAATACCAAAAATACATACATTTTTAATCAAATCCTGGTAGTTTTATGACTGAAACCCTTACCCATTTTTGTACAGTATAACTTGTTATACAATGAGAGCTTTCATTTTAAACCTATTTTAGGTAGTGTAATTATAGAGTCACATTATTTACTATGAAATAATCTGATACAATTAATTATACTGTCAAGTCAGAAAAAAGAGGAATCGTCTACATATGAGATATACTAAAAAGGTAACCTTGTCAAATATATTTGGATAGGTAGAGGATAATCCTTCGTGAAGAGTGTTATGCCCACCTTAGAGTGTTTGGAAAGCTTTGAGATGGTTTTGTGGTTGGTGCATTGATTGGGAGAGGTATTTACAACCAGAGGTTAGGGTCAGGGGCGGTAAATGCTTTTCCATGGTTGGGGCAATGGCACACATACAAAAATTACTCTGGCTCCCCAGTGCTAATTGCATCCCCACTGAGAAGTACCATTGGAAGGTCTCCTGTGCCCTTTCCAGCTCTAAAAGTTTGCTGGTGGATTTTATCCATTCACCTGAAATGGCATTGCTTTATCAAGAAGACAAAAATCAGCCAACTTGACATCTGTGATAATTAATTTTATGTATCAATCTGGCTGGGCTACGGTGCTCAGATATATGGTCAAACAAAATTCTGGATGCTTGTGTAAGGGTGTTTTGGATGACATTAACATTTAAATCAATGGATTTTGAATAAAGGAGAATGTCCACCGTAATGTGGGTGGGCCTCAACCAATCACCTGAAGGCCTGAGTAGAACAAAAGATTTTCCTCCGGGAAGTGAGAGGAAATTCTGCCAGCAGATGGCCTTTGAACTTGAACTGCAGACTAAACTTTCCAGTCTCCATAACTGAGTGAACCAATTCCTTAACTCTCCCCCAAATTCTTTCTATTTCTTTCTATATTGGTTTCATTTCTCTGGAGAACCTTGACTAACACAGTGTCCTTATTCTTTTTTTTTTTTTTTAAGATTTTTATTTATTTATTTGAGAGAGAGAGGTGGGGGGGAGAGATTAAGAGAACAAGTGAGAAAAGGGGCCGAGAGAGAGAAGCAGACTCCCTGGAGAGCAGGGAGCCTGATGGAGGGTTCCATCAATGCCAGGACGCTGGAATCATGACCTGAGTGGAAGGCAGATGCTTAACTGACTGAACGACCCAGGTACCCCTCTAGCATCCTTAGTCATGGGCATAAGATTTACAAAATGTTGAATGGAAAAACAAATTTATCCACATTTCCACATTTGCCATATTATCACATTTATTCTGGAGATGGATAGCCATGGTTTCATTAATGCATACCTCAAATCTCAAGTATTTGAGTTTTAGAATGCCCCTGAGCTTTTTTTTTTAAATATTTTATTGATTTATTTGACAGAGAGAGATCACAAGTAGGTAGAGAGGCAGGCAAAGAAAGAGGGGGGAACAGGCTCCCCACTGAACAGAGAGCCTGATGCAGGGCTCGATCCCAGGACCCAGATCCCAGGACCCTGAGATCTTGACCTGAGCCGAAGGCAGAGGTTTAACCTGCTGAGCCACCCAGGTGCCCCTGGAATGCCCCTGAGCTTTTAACTGAGTATCTTTCCTCTGCACATTTAAACTCATGTGCACATAATCCCTGTGATTTTGATTCATTTACAGGTAACTCATCAAAACCTCGACTCGCAGCCTTCACTCTGAGCCTTCTGGATGGTTGAACTTAGCTCCAACAAGTCTTTGTCCAAAGAACCAGAAGTCACGTTTTGTTTTATTGAAGAAATAAAATAAAGAAAGAACCCAATTTGGAGTAAATTCAGAAGGTACAGTTTCTGATTCAGTTCCTATTCCCTTTTTAAACACATTTTTTTTTTACTCATATTCACTTGAAAAAAACTGCTATGTACCTTCAACCTATTCAGTGTTCTCTCAGACACTTTTAAATACATACATATCTTCAAACCAAAAGCAGCAAGTAATTTTGTATAAAGCATATTTGCATTAAAGTCTATTTCTTTCTGAGCCTTGGTTATATGTGCCACTGGAGGATTAGTGTCAAGTTCAGGGGATCCAGGCGTAACCTGTATTAAAGGGTTTTTGTTTTGTTTTGTTTTTTGTTTCCCTTTAAGTGCCTCATGTTGTTTTGCAAAGTCCACGTAATTTAATCTATCTAATTATCCTTTCAACAGAAAAACATCCCGATGTTGCCTTATTCCAACAAAAACAGCACTATCTCATCCAACAAAGTAATGCCCCTGAGACATCATACATTAACAAACCAAGATGAACAGGGAAAGTGAAAAACCGAATACTCACAAAGAGAATTAGAAGGCAGTTTTGCACTTCGAAGAGGCTAACCTCTCATTTCTTTTAAACATCCGATCTCGGGACTGTGGGGCTGACTTTAACTTATAGATAATAGAGAATTTCTTAAGCTTGATTAACAATTTTTCAGACAATTTAAAGGTTACAAATGTTAAAAACAAAACAAAACAAAAAAACCCCACACTCCTTTTTCTCTGGCTTTGACAGCTAAAGTTTTATTTCAGAATTGCACATTTATCTGTAATAGTCCAGACTCTAAGATAATGACAGTTAATTAACCCGGCAATAACCGTCGTCTATTTTTCAGAGAATTAAGCACACACCATGAACCACACACCAGACAAAACTCGGTCTTTGAACAGCAGTGTACCTAATGCTTCAAATCAGAATTAGATAGAGAGGTGTTCTTTTCAGGAACTGAATGAGAATTGGGCTATTTAAAATAAATTTCATTTATCTGATTGCTTTTTAAATTAGAATAACCCTTTTCTCATAACCTCAATGTAATGTATGCTTACTACCAAAAATACAGAGAAGCAGAAAGAGAGAAATAAAGAATATTACTCAGGGAGCGCCTGGGTGGCTCAGTGAGTTAAAGCCTCTGCCTTCGGCTCAGGTCATGATCCCAGGGTCCTGGGATCAAGCCCCACATTGGGCTCTCTGCTCAGCAGGGAGCCTGCTTCCCCTCCTCTTTCTCTCTGCCTGCTTTTCTGCCTACTTGTGATTTCTGTCTGTCAAATAAATAAATAAAATCTTTAAAAAAAAAAAAAAAGAATATTACTCAGGTCCATCCCCCCGCAGGGATAAACATGTTGATGACACAGTAGGAAGCCATATGGCACAGGGTCGAAGAGCTCAGTACACACAGCTAGGCTGTGTGCGATCACACCTAACTCCACCACTCGCCACCTCTGTGCTGAGCTAGTAATTTCATTTCTCCATCCCATCTTCCTCATCTGTAAAATAGAGGAGCAAGGATGTTGTGAAAATTAAATGAAACATATCCTGCAGTGTGTCTTGTATATAGCAAGCCTTTTTTTTTTTAATATTTTTTATTTATTTGACAGACAGAGATCACAAGTAGACAGACAGGCAGGCAGAGAGGGGGGGCGGGAAGCAGGCTCTCTGCTAAGCAGAGAGCCTGATGTGGGGCTCGATCCCAGGACCCTGAGACCATGACCTGAGCCGAAGGCAGAGGCTTAATTAACCCACTGAGCCACCCAGGTGCCCCTATAGCAAACCTTTGATGAATATTGATAATTAGTTCAACTTCCTTGATTCTTTTTGTCATAGTGTTTTCAAGTAGGGACATCACTGTTTTTTTGTTTTGTTTTGCTTTTTGTTTTTAAGATTTTATTTATTTATTTGAAAAAGAGCAGGAGCAGGGGGAGGGGCCGAGGCAGAGAGAGAGAGAGAGAGAAGCAGACGCCTGCTGAGCAGGGAGCCTGATGTGAGGCTCCATCCCAAGACCCAGGGATCATGACCGGAGCTGAGCCAAAGACGCCTACTTAACCCATGGAGTCCAGGCACCTGGGACATTGATGGTTTTGATTTACATTCGAAAAGGGCACTGAGCGTCTCATAAGATAGTCATTTATAATCACAATTATTTTTTTCTTCACACTTCATACTTTTTTTTTTTTCAAAATCGTATAAGGGGGAAATTGCATATAAAATGATGCTATTTTTAAAATCAAGGCTGGTTTTTAAAGCAAGAGCAATCTTTTATTTCACGAATCAAAATTAATATATTATTTTGCAATTTTCCGTGCAATAATGTTTCAAGCTCTTCCACACATACTGTCTTATTTAATGCTCACACAAGACTCTTGAAAGAACAAGACATTAGAATTATCTCCATTTTTTGAACTAACTCTTCCTTACACTAATAATAGACCATTGTCATTTGCATTTGCCCTTGGAGACTATATTTAGATTTGGGGAGAAATAAAATTACATGTCTATCTGCTCAATGCTTAAAGCTAAAAATTCCACCTGCTTCTCCTCCTATTTTCCCTATCTTATTTAGAGATATCACCAACCAGGAAGTCAGCCAGACTCTAAACCTGAGTCATGCTGTGCCTCTGTCTTCACCCTTACATTCCATGAATTACTGAGTCTGTTGGTTATATTTCCTTTTTTTCTTTTTAAGATTTTATTTATATAGGGGCGCCTGCGTGGCCCAGTCAGCTAAGGATCTGTCTTCAGCTTAGGTCATGATCCCAGGGTCCTGGGATTGAGTCCCACATCAGTCTCCTGGCTCAGCAAGAAGTCTACTTCTCCCTCTCCCCCTGCTTGTGCTTTCTTTCTCTTTCTCTCTTGTCAAATAAATGAATAAAATCTTTTTTTAAAAGACTTTTAAAAACATCTTAAAATCTTTTTAAGAAAAGATTTTATCTATCTATTTATTTATTTATTTATTTATTTGAAAGCCAGAGCACATGAGTGCAGGGGCGGCAAGGGGTGGGAGTTGAAGGGGCCAAGGGAGAGGAACAAGCAGGCTCCGCGCTGAGTGAGGAGTCCAATGTGGGGCTTGATCACATGACCCTGAGATCATGACCTGAGCTGAAATCAAGAGTCAGACGCTCAACTGACAGAGCCATCCAGGCGCCCTGGTTATATTTCTTAAATGCATCTGGAAACAACCCCTTACTTTCCATCCATCTTCATTGGCACTGCCTTATTCCAGGTCTGTAGTGTTGCAATCACCTTGGAGCTCACCTCACTGCATCCAACCTTACTCCCTGATGTCTTCCACAGAGAAAACTCTTTGGCCACCATTACTTCCAGACCAGTGGCATAAGGCTTTTCACGATCCGGCCCCTTCCAAATGAACAAGATACCTATTTACAAACCATGTACCCAAGTATCAAGGTAATGTTGTGGAATATTCCTCTGCAGTGACTAAAATTAAAATGTCTGCTCTTTAGGGCCCTTTCTTCCTATTAGCAAGGAAACCAGAAAGTTGCAGTGACAAAGGTAAGGTAGTACTTAATAAGCAGAAGCACTATATAATCACTAGGGAAATTTCATGCAGACTAGAGCAGATCCCAATACCCTCTCCTTTGTCCACAACAGTGTGCTTTTCTAATGTTCAGAATATAGCATTTGCTTCCACTAGATTATCTCTGCCTCTCAGACTTCATTTGGGAAACATTGAGAAAAATTTATTTTCCAAGCTAATTCCCACCTTTTCATGAAGACTTCTTGTATTTCCACCCAGTTAAAATTATTTCCTGCCCTAGCTGTCCTATCATAGTACTGTGTTCTGTACTGACTATTTCTACTATAGAACTTGTTAATTTTTTTAGCACTAAAATGATTTATGAAAGTTGCTTTCTGCTAGAAGGCTGCAAGTGAACCACCACTTGGGTCAACCAGATCTGAGATTGAATTCTGATTCCTTCACCTACTCATTGAGTGGCCTTTGTCTAGTCCCTTAACCTCTCTGGACTATATAGCTGCCTTACCCATAAAATATAGACAAGACAGTCCTAGCGTCATAGAGTTATTGAGAAGATTCAATGTCAAGCTACATGGAAAGTACTTTGCACAGTACTGGACACATGGAAAACACCCAATAAAGTAGATCTTACTGATCATCTGTTCATTCAGTGTGGCAGTGAGGAATCCTATGCCTAGGATAGGATCCATTATACAAGTCTTGTTTTCTACTTAGTGGTTTATCTACTTTGGAAACCAAGAATGTTTTCTCTTTTAAAATATTTTGTCCATTATTTAGGGAGCAGACTTTCTCAGACAACTAGAAATACCCAGCTGGCTTACCTAGGTACCCCCTACCAGACTATAAGTTACTAGAGAAGAGGTGGAAGGTTTTAATTCTTTTTGAGTCCCCAGCACCTAGAAAATGCCTGGCAAAGACCAGGTAATTAAAGGAAATGTTTACTGAATGAATAAACTTCTAGAAACTATTTATGACACATTTTTTATTTTATCATCTAGACCAGTAGTTCTCAAAGTATGCATCCTGGATCTGCAGCACAGACATCACATTGAGTTTGTTAGAAACACACATGGAGTTCTATGTCTTGATTGGAAACAGATTACAGGAGTTTATGCCTATGTCAAACTCATAAACCTGGGGGTGCCTGGGTGGCTCTATGGGCTAAGCGTCCGACTCTTGATCTTGGCTCAGGTCTTGAACTCAAGGTTGTGAGTTCAATCCTGTTTTTGAGCCTATTTAAAAAAATAAAACAAAACCTCATCAAACTGTATACTTAAAGACTTTTTTTTTTTTTTTAATTTGACAGAGAGACATAGCGAGAGAGGCAACACAAGCAGGGGGAGTGGGAGAGGGAGAAGCAGACTTCCCATGGAAGAGGGAGCCCAACATGGGGCTCAAGCCTAATGTTATCCCATTATCCCATTATCCCAGGACCCTGGGATAATGACCTGAGCCAAAGGCAGACGCTTAATGCCTGAGCCACCCAGGTGTCCAAACTGTATACTTAAGACCAGTGCATTTCACTGTATATAAATGAAGTACCAACAGGAAACTAAAATAAAGTATTGCTATTTTAATTCCTTCTGTATATATCTTATCAGCAGAAGTTTTTTTGCCTATCAATCTTAAGATCTCTACAAGGCCCTTGTGGATCTGATCTCCCACCTACTTTTCTAGACTAAACTGTTATCGCTCCTGTCACTTTTTCAGTCCTTCATCAGCAATTACCTTTTAGTTCCCCAAAGGCATATATTCCTATCCCGTCCCAGGGCCTTTGCACATGATATTACCACTCCCTAAGAATGTTTCTCTTTCTTCCCTTTCACCTGGTTAGCTCCCATTCTTCTTTCAGCTCTCATTCTTCTGTGTGTTCCTCAAAGAAATCCTCTCAAATCTCATTTCATTATAGGTGTCCATGAAAACTTTTGTAGGGCTGCTGGGTACAGTTGTGCAGGATGTTCATCTAAATAAGTTTTCCCAGCTGAAATGCTAGTAGATGAAATCCAATTTTCACTCCACTCACAAAGCCTTGCATATGGAGCAGGGCTGTGTCAGTCTAGAAGGGATGACTTTTTCTAATTCATCAGAGGCATAGTCAGCTTGCTAAGCTCTGCCTACTCTGGGTTGTTTTTGTCCAAGGAGACACCTTTTAAAAAATAGCACACGGGCATGATATGGGCTAGCAGCAGTCCTGACCTTATACTTCCCCTTCATAGTATTTATCACAGCTGTAATTTTACATTTATCTGTGTGATTATTTGGTTAATGTTTGTTTTCCCCCACTAGACAGTAAACTCTGTGACAGTAGAAAAGTGTCTGGTTTTGCTTATTATCAGGTATTCCCCACACTGAGAATAGTGACTGACACATAGTGGGTAATCAGGGTAATCAGTAAATGTCTATTAAATGCATGAGACTTTTGGTGGGGAGGTTAGACAATGTTTATTTTTCATTTCTAATTATATACTTACTTAAATTACAAAGTAAAACAGGCTTATTATAAGAAATTCAAACAACAGAGAAGCATATAAAGACAAAAATGAAACTCTCTTTCCCCACCAGTCCTATTTTTCAGGTATAACTACTGTTAATATTTGACATGCATTCTTTAAGATTTTCTTCTAAGCTTATGTAATCAAATTCATTATTTTTTCTTATTTTTTTAAATGCAACCCCACTCTCCTTATTGTTCTGTGACTTGCCTTTTTCACATTTTCATCAATAGTTGGATTTTTTAAACATCATTTTATAAAATGTATTTTGTGGGGCGCCTGGGTGGCTCAGTGGGTTAAAGCCTCTGCCTTCGGCTCAGGTCATGATCTCAGGGTCCTGGGATCGAGCCCCGCATGGGGCTCTCTGCTCAGCAGAGAGTCTGCTTCTTCCCCCTCTCTCTGCCTGCCTCTCTGCCTACTTGTGATCTCTCTCTATCAAATAAATAAATAAAATATTTAAAAAAAATAAAATGTATTTTGTTACTATTTTTTTAAAGTAGGCTCCACACCCAGCATGGAGACCAACTCAGGGTTTGAACTCATGACCCTGAAATGAAGGCCAGAGGTGAGATCAGGAGTCAGACGCTTAACCAACTGAGCCACCCAGGCTTCTCATAGCATTATTTTTTTTTTTTTTTTTAACTAGAAAAACAAAGTTATTTTGTTTGGGGGAATAAAAATGACCAGCCAGGAGAGAACAAAATGCATGCATGATCTGAGTGGTCCAGTGAAGAGAGGCACAGGGCAGAGACTTCCTAGTATAGGTCACCATAGTGGTAAATACAGGTGGGGACCCAGATATGCCCAGTCACCTTAGGAAGTTGATGTGTCTTGTTCTCCCCATATCCTCAAAGCCAAAGAGGGACTGCTAGAGCTCAGCCTCAAGCTAAGAAGGCCCTGACACTGGGCTCTGGGCTGCCCCCAGAGATGCCTTTCCTGTGCCAGTACAGTGGCCCAGGGAGCAGGTTCCATGGGATCAAGCAGGACAAGGCCATGAAAGGCTACCCCGCCTGCCACATGCCAGCAACGACACTTCCCTTGGGCTTGCTGCATTCCCTCATGAAAAGCACCCAAGTTCCTTTTTCTTTTCCTCCCCTGGTTCTTTCAATTGTCATATTCCTGGGGAAGGGGCTTAATGAGGGGTCAGAAATGCTTCTGGAACCTCATTAGCCCCCTGCAAGAAGGGCCAGGTGGGTCTCCTTGCCCCCTGAGTCCTGGAGAGAAGCCAGAAAACAAACCTGTCACCGTGTCTGTCTTGCAAGGCAAGAAAATGGGTATGGTCTCAGAGACCCAGGCCCCGGAGAGCCAGAGGAGAACTGTGCCTGCCTTGGGAGGGCCATGTATTTCCTACAGGGAGAACTATGAAGAAACTAAGCAAGAAGATCGAGCCCCTTGCTCTGGGAGATCACAGCATGTTATGCCAAGTTGTCCCCGTCCCTGCACCGCAGAGCACAACCCAAGATGGTGATTTGTCCGGTGGTTCTGGCCTGGAGGTGCTTCCCCAGGCTCACTGTCCTGTCCTCTAGGAAGTTCTTGGAAAATCTCAGTCATGATTATCCTTTCGGTTCTTCTTTTCTGGTAATAAAACCTACGCTCTGTGCAGAAAATTGCAAAATGGCAGGAAGGTACAAGAAAATCTATCAATGACTCATAACCCCATTACCCTAAGATGGCTTCTGAGTATCTTCATGTATCTTTTCTACTGTCTATATGGGTGTGTACATATTTTTAACAGGATTAGGGCCAAAGTCTATACAGTGTTGTAATATGCTTTTCTTTTTTAAAGGCAGTTTCCTGTGGGTTTTTTTTTCTCAATATGCTTTTTAAATGATTACATAAATAATATTAAAGGACCCCATGTATTATGCCAGGTAGAGTACTAGGGGCATTAAATATATTGTGAATTAGGTAGTACTATTACCTTATTTCAGAGATGAAGTAACCAAGTATTGGAAATGTTCAGTTTCTGCCCCCGGGCCCCATGGGTCCCACGGTTGGGGAGACTGAGCTGACAACCTGCATCTTGGGCGGCTGCTTCCATCTGTACTCTCCTCCTGCCCTTTTCAGTGAACACTCCTAGCTCTCCAGCGGTTCCGCTTTGCTCACTAGTGGCCTTTACTGCCCCCTTCAGGGAGCATTTCTGAAATGCAGGTGCTAGAGATCACCGCTCCGCATTCAGCTAGAAGAACCAAGCAGTGAAGATGGTGCAAGGAGCCAGAGATCAGAGAACTAGTCTGAGGGTGAATTATCCTAATTTAATGCCTGTATCAGATAATCCTTTTCTACTCAAAGCATTTGGTGCCTTTCTCCAAGACGCAAATCCAGGGAAGCTAGAAACAATTGCCCCAAATCACGCAGCAGCTCAGTGGGAGATGGATTCACCCCTGCCCCCAACAAATCTCTAAGGATTGTGATCCCTCTGTCATGGGCTGCGGGGCATTCATGTCACAGTGCCTCTGGAGATGTCACAGAGATTTAAAGATGGCCACCTCTCCACCTGGGTAATTATTCAGAAGTAGAAAACTCTGACCTCTGCCTAAGTCAGATGTCAGCAGACTTCCTCAGTGAAAGACCAGGTATCAAATGTTTCAGCCTTCGAGGACCATATAGCTTCTGTCAGCTCTGCTGTTGTGGCACAAAAGAAGCCATAAATAATACGTAACCGACATGGCTGTGTTCCATTAGAATTTTATTTACAAAAATAGGTGGCCGTCAAACATTTGACCCATAAGCAGGGTTAGACTGCTGAAGGGCGGCAAAGGAGAGGGAGGGAAGGATCCCTCCAAAGGACAGGAGTGGAAATCCCTCACCATTTCCGGCAAGGTCAGTCCCGCTGGTTCCCCCTGGGGCTTCAGACCCTCGCTGACAACCTCGGCCAGACGTTGTCAATTCCCCAAAAAGTACTAGAATTGGTCCACAAAGGGAAAGTCCTGAGAAATTTCTGGAGAATCCGGGGAGTGTGGCGGCCGACAAAGGCTCCCCACCAAATGCAGGGTCCACCAGATGTGGGGTGACCTGATCAGGTGGAGGCCAGCAGCTCAGGGGGTGAAAGAATTGACCAGTATGAAGGAGACAGAAGTTTATTGAATATACTGCAAGGGAACACGGGCCAAGCAGCAGAGGAGAGACTGTTGACCAGGTGGTGGGGAGCTTAGTGAAGGGGACAAGGTGAGGAGGTATGGGAATCTATGAATTTTCCTTTTTTTTGTATCTGTGCCCAGGTGTAAGTAACCCATTGGTCAGCTAGGGCTTATGGTTATTTTGAGGCGATTTGCCCAATGGCCTGGTGGTCAGTATGGGCCCTTTTACCATACTCGGGTTTCCATTGCTCACGTTGGTTGCCTAAAAGCAGCCTCTACAAGCTGTAATTTCTCAACCTCTGCTTTTATGGTTTAAGCCTTCCCCAAAAGCACCTAGATATTGGGTAGGTTATAATTTACATACAATTCACCTACATTTTAGAGCATAAGTTCACTTCCGAGGGGTTGACCTGTTTTTCTTCAGTGGTGTAGGGACACAATCTTTCAACTATTAATCTAAAATCTTGGGGAAGTACAGGGAAATCAGAGAAGGTTTTGGCTTATATTGGAGTTGGTCAGTATTACTAACAGATGAAAAGGGAAATATTTTACAGATCCATAGGTACCAAAAAAGAGGATGAATCAGACTGAAAGAAAGAAAACATTAGGAAAATCAAAAAGGGAGTGGGAGGAGGAAAAAATGATATTAATATAACCAGGCAGCTCCATTCGGTTTCATGTAGCCAACTGAGGCAAGGGGCAGCTTATCCAAATCAGGAAACGAGGGGACTCAACAGCTGTCATTAATAACTGGCATCTCCCTTCAGAGGCTTTAATTGAGGCAAAGATATTAAGATCACATTTGGGACATTTGGAGAGAAGAATGCCAGGTAAGGTACTGATGAGAAGTTGAATTGCAGTCTAGGAATATCTTACACCTGGGGACATGCTCTACACTCCTCATTCCATCTTCCTGACTTCCTTCATTCACCTGCCAAGCTGGGATGAGGTAGCAAAACCCCATCTACCTCCTGGATCTGGAAAGAGAGCCTTGAAGTGTGCTGTTGAGCCTGGGTATGCTGAGGTTATTAACACGCCCAAGAGACAGGAGGAGGGGGACGACCCTCCCTCAGCTGGAAAGCTTTAGAAGACGCATTCTGGGGACAGGATTACACTGAGCCAGGCAAGGTCCTAAGGATTAGGATGTCAGGGCTGACAAGAATCCATGACTCTGATGGCTTTCCTCCAGCCCCAGCACCTTCTTGGGAAGAGCTAGTCTCAAAATGCAGGCAGAAAGTCTGCATGAGGCATTTTTTAATGCTGGAAAAATATTAGGCTTTTTGAAGGCAGGGACTGTGTCTTATTTTTCCCTTTTTAATCCCCACCCCCACACCCAATTACCATAATGTTTTGCACATAAATGGCATTCAGTAAATTCCTCCTGATTGATTTTAAAGTGTTCAAAGAAGCCATATGATGTTCAGTTCATAGAAAACTGGATCTGCAAGCATATGATTACACAGTGCCTGAGTGATGATGAACAGCTGCTATTTATGAAGCAGAAGAGACAGAAAAAATGTTGAATGAATGAGAAATAGACTTCAACTGAAATGGGAAGGACTTAATTTAGCTTTTGAAACTCATTTCCTGATTGGAAGCTTGCATGATACTGGAAGACAATACGAAGGGAGGCTGTTAAGCTTCTTTTCCTTATAAATAAATGATCTTTGAAAGTTTGTCCAAAAAAATGAACCCTTTATTTGAAGGCTAAGGGTATTTCTGCTAGCGTTTTCCATAGTTTAATGAGATAGTTGTTTTTTTTTTAATAGGGTTTTTGAAAAAAGAGAGAGGGAAGCAAACTGTAGGAGACTCTTAATTATAGAGAACAAACTGGCTTGATGAAGGGTTTTGGGTGGGGGATGAACTAAATGGGTGATGGGCATTAAGGAGGGCATTTGTGATGAGCACTGGGTATTATTTATAAATTCTGCTCCTGAAGCCAAAATTACACTATATGTTAACTAATTAAAATTTAAACAAAAATTTGAAAGAAAAAAACAGGATTTTTGGCATATGGGGGATAATTTTACAGAAAAGTTGCAAAGATAGCACAGAGACTTCCTGTATACCCCTTACTCAGATTCCCTCTTGTTAACATTTTTATTACCATGGCACGTTCATCAAAAAAGTTATAAAAGGGGGCACCTGGGTGGCTCGGTGGGTTAAGCCTCTGCCTTTGGCTCAGGTCATGATCTCTGGGTCCTGGGATCAAGCCCCACATAGGGCTCTCTGCTTAGCGGGGAGCCTACTTCCTCCTCTCTCTCTGCCTGCCTCTCTGCCTACTTGTGATCTCTCTCTCTGTGTGTCAAATAAATACAGTCTTAAAAAACAAAAAAAAAAAAGAATCCTCCTACCCTGAATGTTTCTTTCTCCTAAGTTTTCATCTACCCTCTTCCTTCCCACAGGGGAGGAAAGCCTTTCCCTCTACTCTCCCAGGTTGGATAGCTGAGTGCATCAAAGATAGTAGAAAAGGTATACAAATTTATTAATTTTTCATATAACATGCACAGGGTCACCACAGGGAACAAAAAGTGAATACCCAAAACTGAGATTTGAGCTTATACCATCTCAGTAGGGGAAGGGGATGGGAGATGTATGTCACACAGGGGAGAGTAAATGATTTTTTTGGAAGATGAATAGGCCCTTACAATCAATGTGAGATCCGACAGTTCATAACAAAGTGTGTCTGGATGTGGTGTGACTTCTAGTCTCCTCTTCTGTGGTAAGAGTCAATCTTCTCTGGTTGATGAAACTCCTGGAGAGGGGATTTATGACAGTTGCGCTCTTCTTGGATGATCTGTGTTTAGGCAGTTAAGAGGAGTTCAGAGAAAGTCTTTTGTTCAAGTGACTTCGCTCAAAATAACCAATATAACTCAAAAAGCGTATTGTGGGTGGTACGTCCTTAAGCTCCTTCACCCCCATCTCTGCTCCTTGATTATAAATCGCCACTTGTCCTTGCTGCATTTTGGAGTTAAGCCCTATCTCTTTCCTATTGACAATAGTCTTTTTTTGTTTCTTTGTTTTTGGGTGGTTTTTTTTTCTTTTTTTTTGTAATAGTCTTGATACCTATTACTATAGTCCTAAATAAACTTACTTACTATTTTAACAAGTATCAGAATAATTTTTTAACGTTGGTAATAACAAGCATTAACTAATTTCCATTTATTCCTGTCTCATCAGAAAAAAGTTTTAAATATTCCTCCAAGTTTTAATAAAATTCTTTAAAAACATTTTTGCTTTGTTACAGATAACATGCATGCCTAGAGGCAATTTCTTTCCACGTATGTCCTTTATTCAGATGTTGAACAACTGTCCTAATTTTATGACCAGAATTTGACTCCCATTTTCTAGCTCCCACAGATCCCAGATACACAGAGTAATATAGGTTGGAAATGCTTTAGTTAACTATCCTGTAATTGTAGAGCAAAATTTCACAATCTTCTTGATAGGGGAAGTTTGTCTCTGCACATGAATATATCATACTAAGTACATGTTAATTTCTCAGTGGCTGACTCCATACCAGTCTAATATCTTTCTCACCAACTGAGGAATGTCTGGCACATTAGAAGAGTTCAATAAATAACTGCAATTATTATTAAGACCTGAACTTTTAATTTTTTTCAACTTCCTTATTTTTCCCGAGTCTGCACTGCAGAGACCTCTTATTCTGCCCTTCCTTTGATTTACCTTCCTTTTTTTCATTCTCAACTGAGTTCTCTCCTGGTTTCCAAAAGAAAAGTGACTTGCAATCTGCAGATAATGAAACTGATAGTCTCCCTCTTAAGGCATCATGCAGAAGTAATTCAAGTACACGTAATTTTATTGGATGGGGCGCTCTATCAGGTTATACATTGGGTGATGAGGTCTAACTGAAAAAATTTGTTATCAAGTAGGTGTTCAAGAAATGTCAGGTCGCTTCCAATTTCCTCATCTTTACATAAGAGGACAATGAAGCCCAGGAAGTAGTCATAACTAAGATCTACCAAAGAGGGGATGAGGGCCTGGCTTTTATTTCTTGTCATGGTTCTCCTTTTCCTGCTTACTATGGGACTTATGAACCATCTAACAAACCTACAAGGTTCGCCAGTATTACTTGACACCTGTCAAGCGCACAGATATAGTTAACAGAAACAAGTATTTTGGTGAAGTCTAACAGTTTTGTTTGCCTTTACTAAAATTTTATTGTATCTGGTAATGTCCCCAAATCCTGTCCGTTGTTTAAGCCTCACATTCTTATACAAAGTTGGAGCTAACCACTGATTTTTAGGCCATGACATTGTTCAGCGCCGTGACCATGTTTTTAACAGTTAAAACGAGCACTTTGGGCCGCAACTCATTGGAGTCTAAAATGCTAACTGCAGGATATTCCTATATTAAATGATACTCAATATTGGCACAACGGGGTGAGAATAATCATTGATTGAAATAAATATTCATCATATTAAATACCCATCACGAATTTAGAACGAGTCCAGACACTATGACTCGGCCGTGCTTTGAAATCCATCCCGGGCTACGGAAACCCGGTGGAAGACTACCTGGTTGAGCAAACAAGATTTCGAGGAGGAGGGGCACGGGGAGGCGGGTCTGGACGACCCAGCGCGAGAATACGCCCCGGCGCATGCGCACGTCTTAACTGGCAACTTCCATTTCCTAGATGGGGGAGGCAAGTGAGAGGCACTCTCCAGTTTTCGAACGCCTAGTCACAACGAAACACTAGATCTTCAGCAGTTCCAATGACTAATGTGAGAGTTTTGTTCTCCGAGTTCAAGATTAAGGACACTTGGCATACGTCGCTAAAGCAAGAGGTGACTTCTCGTATCTTCCCCCATCCCCTGGGACATCGGTGGTCTAGTCCATTCTACAGACTTTCGAGTCCTTGCAGCGGGTCGGGGATCGAAGGATTGGGCCGATTGCGGCTGAAACGTCTTTGGAAGGAGGAAGGGGGTGAGGGGGCATCCCTTTGAGTTCCGCCTCTTCTTTATCGAGACGGCAGTAGGGAAAGGGGACGTGCGAAATACTGCTCTTGATAGCTAACGGATCTCACCTCTCCGTGCAAACTGCCGGGAGGGCGGCGGGAAAAGGGCAAGACGGGAGCAGGGAAAGGGAAAGAGCCAGGAAGCTGCGCGGGAGGGCGCGCACGCGCGCCCCTTTTTCAGCAGTGTGGCGGGGTCGCACGCACGCCCGCCTCGGCGGCTGGGCGCGGTTTGCGACAGTGGGGGGAGCGGTGGAGGTGGCGGCGGCAGCGGCAACTTTGCGGCAGGCTCCGGCCGGGCTTGCTTGACGGCGGTGTGGCGGAGGCCCCGCCCTAGGCGGCAGGAACCTGGAGGGAGGCGGAGGAATATGTCCGAGAGGGAAGTGTCGACAGCGCCGGCGGGAACAGACATGCCTGCGGCCAAGAAGCAGAAGCTGAGTAGCGACGAGAACAGCAATCCGGACCTCTCTGGAGACGAGAATGTGAGTGCAGCCCAGAGCAGTGCGGACGGGACTCTGGAATGAAAGTTTTAAATTCTTTTTAAAACTCGGCGTGGGGGCGGGCGGGCTGCTGTGGGGGGGAGGGAGAGGTGTCACCGTCAGGAAAACGCGGGCGTGGAGGAGAAAATCGAACTTGTCTCTATGGGGATTTTGAGCAGGGGCCGAGAGCAAGTAGAAACTTGGCGAAGGAGAGGGGTTTTAGAGAGAGCGTGATAGGCGGAGGGTTTGAAGGGTTCCGCTGTGAGATCCTTTTGCGTGGTTGGGCCTTTGGGAGATTTTGGGGGGAGAGCGGATCTGAGATTCCAGTAGTTTAAAAGGCAAGTTAGAAGTTTTTCTGAGAAAGTTGGAAGGAGGAGCCAGCGTGAGTTAGCGACTCTTAAGAAATTTAGGGTTTGTGTCACTTTTCGACCCTTACAGACTCTTCAGGATGGAAAGAGCAGTTAGATCTTCGGCTTAGGGGGTTTGGGTGACTCTTCTAAAGGTGGGATTTTATGTCTGCTCCTGTCCTGCGGGTGGAGTTGGGGTATGCCTGACAGACGGCTTCTCTTCCGAAGGAGCTGAATTGAAAAGGGTCGTCTTATGAGTCGGAGGGGGAAACCACCTTTGATGTAATAAGAGTCGGTTACTATTTTTAAAGTTTTTACTAAAATGAAGGGGATGACTTGGAAGATTTAAGCAACAGTGGTAAAGACGATGTCTTTAGGTGTGGGCTCGTGGCTTTGCAAATGTAAGGCTTTTGGAATCAGATATTTTTTAAAAAATACTCTGAAATAGATCTCGGTAATCATCTAGTGTTTAGGTAAGTTGCCAGTAATAAATGAAGTGACGTTAATTTTCAGTTTTAAGTTTATATCAAATAAGGTCAGCGAAGTGTCTTGGCAGTTCACTCAAAAGTTATCCAAATGTGAACCTCCTGTGATATCTGAATATATTTTTAAAATCTTTATAAAGTGTTGTTGGAGGGTGATGTCAATTTTTCATTTTCTCAGTTGGGCTAGTTTTAGGAATAAATGCTATCTTACACACCCAGTTACTAAATTCTACATCATTACTTCACTAACAAGCATATATAGAGAGTGGTGTCATAATCAAAATTTTCACTGAAGAGATGGGAAAGAATTTTTGTAGACAGGAGAAAGATATTCGGGGGCTTGTCAGTTTTTGGGATTTGGACTTGAAGTTTCTGGAAAGTTTAGGTGTTGAACGTTACTTTAAACCTTTTTCCGGGGGCTCTGGGTGGCTCAGTGGGTTAAGCCTCTGCCGTAGGTCAGGGCATGATCTCAGGGTCCTGGGAGCTAGTGCTGCAGGGCTCCCTGCTCAGCAGGGAACCTGCTTCCCTCTCCCTCTGCCTGCCTCCCTGCCTACTTGTGATCTCTCTATCAAATAAATTTTAAAAATCTTAAAAAAAAATAAAAACATAAACATAAGTTTTTCTGGTTTGTGCTTCCCAATCTATACTTTCTAACGTTTTTGATCCTCTTCATTTCAGTCCTTGGAGCCTGTTTTATTTCTGCTTCTTAGAAATATTTTATGGGCGCTTGGGTGGCACAGTCTTTAAACATCTGCCTTGGGCTGGGGTTATGATCCCAGGGTCCTGGGAGCTAGTGCTGCAGGGCTCCCTGCTCAGCAGGGAGTCTGCTTCTCCTTCTCCCCCTGCCTGCTACCCCCTTGCTCGTGGGCGCACTCTCTGTCAAATAAAGAAATAAAATAAAATCTTGAAAAACATAAAATAAAAATAGAAGTTTTTCTTTGCAGATTAGGTTAGCGGTTAGGAGTACAGATTGGATCCACATGTTAGGTTAAAGTTCCCATTCTACTCCTTACTGGTTGCCTGACCTTGAGCAAGGTACTTGATCTAGTTTCCTTAATTTCTTAGAAATGGGGATAATAATGGTATTTACCTCAAATAGTATTTGTGAGGACTAAATGAAATAATACAGGTAAAGGGCTTAAAAGAGTCTCTGCCCCAGAAATACTATACAAGAGTTATTTATGCGATCTGAAGAGAAATTACTGTGAAGACTTCTGCTTCTGGCCCCAGCACATACTAAATAAATAATCAAGCAGAAATGTAATGAAAATGTCAATCATCTATTTAGACTGAGGAAGATTTCAGGGGACCAAATAAATGGAAAGCCTTTTTGGTAGACCCTTAAGGAGGATATATTCTTTGCATTCTGAAGCTACTGAAAAACAGTAGATGAAGCCTTTATTTTGGTTCCCTCATTTATGTAGAGACTTTAAGCCTTTTTAGTGCCTTGACCACCTCAATGAATCTTGGGTAGCCTTCTCAGAACAACATTTTTAAATTTATAAAATATAATGTATAAAGTTACAAACAAAATAATAAAATTATGAAATATGTTATAAAAATTTCTCAAAACAAATTTAAGATTTGTTTTAATAGAGTGCTTTAATAATAAAATGGTCAAGTGCTAATTTGTACATCCAGCATGGGCCTCAAACTCAAAGGCTGGAGATAAAAAGTTCTATGTTTCTCAGACCCAGCCAGCCAGTGCTTCTGTATTAGCACATTAAGTAACAGATCTAGGAGGGGGTCTGGTAGTAATGATGGACATAAGGCAGTTTTCTGAGATCTGCATCTAATAGAATATATGAAAATACTTGATTTCCGTGATGAGAAAGTGACAGCTACAGTAGTAGTCTCATGTATATTACCTTTATTTAATAGAAGGAAATGTTAAATTTCAGTTAAAGATGGTGAAAATTAAGTGGGTTTGTGTGGCCATTTAAATTCACAGGCCCTCAGAATTCCACCCAAAGATCCCAGATCCAGGACTTAGGTTAGAAGGAAGCAGTAAGGAAAGATAGTAGAGAACTCTAGGAAAATGAGTTCAGAGAAAGCTAAACGGGCAGTGTGGTCTTTCTCTTGAGGGAACTGAATAGTGATGAGAAGGCCAAAAGCAAGTGAGGAAAGAACGTGGTGTTTGAGTTGGGAATTGAGTTGGGAATAATCTGAGCAGTTACTACTATGTATATGAATCAAAGAATTGAAAGGACATATTTTAAGTTTTTTGTATGTGTATATGCCATTTTATTGAATTTTTAAAAGGTCTCATGACTTGCAGAGTATGTAGCTTCTATAAGAGTATTAATGGTTGCCTAGTAGAGGGCTGAATCTGAAGACTTAGACTTTGCTTAAGTAACCCATGGCAAGATTAAGGGACAAATTACTCTCCCTGTCTTGCTTGTTTGGCCAATGAAGATGGTAGTGCCATTTCATCATTCTGTACCTTGAGAAGGGGCCATGGTGGAAGTCAGCCTGTACACAGATACTCAGCGAAGGTTTGATTTTAATTTAAAGATAAAGTTAAAGCGTTGTGACTGCATTGCATTTCCATTTGATTCTTTCGTGATTTTCCTTTGGAGGAGATGGGTAAGTGGTCAGAGTTAAAAAACAAAACAGTGTTTTTTGTGTTTTCTTGGTTAGCAATTGAATTTTGTGCCAGAAAGTAAAGAAGCTGGTGAATAAATGTCAGTTTTATCATTTTACTTCTCTAGTGTTAAAGGACAGTTTTCAGAGAAAGGTAAGTAAAAGATGTTAAATTTTTATTTTACACTCATATGAGGGAACAGGCACGTGTGAGTCAAACAGTATACATTTATACATTAAAGGAATGTAGAGGTGAAATTGCAGATGGAGACCAAAGTTTTTTCCATTGTGGAAGGGAAGACATTTTAAGCCTCTACCTTTGGAGACAGAATTTACACAACTGTCAGTTACTCACAGTATAACAAGAGTTATAAAATTGTTCAAAGGCAATGAAGAAGGCTGGAATCTGTAATGTGGAAAGGTGTGCATAAGATAGTGCATAGTTTTTCACTGAAAGACGGTTAATTTTCTACACTGGGTGTTAACTGTGTGAAACTGTGAAGAGGGCAGGAAAGAGATATAAACCATGATTTCAGCCTAGGAACTGAACTTTTAGAATTTTACATTTTCAAATGTCTGATTATATTTATATTAAATTACAGTTCAGATATTGAGCACCTGCTATGTATTATCTATCTGGTTTTTTCATCCTAATTGATAATATTGGAGAATAACAATTACAGTTTTTTAAAAGGTAGGAACCATTTGAAATTTTGAAAATCACCCCAAGAACAGTTGTGTAATACCACACAGTTTTTAGGGAATTTGTATGAATTTTTTTATATGTTTTTTGACACTCCAGTTAATTTTTTACCTTCTGTAAACATAAAACTAGGAAGCAGTCATTTAGAAATAGCCCCTAAGGCTGTGTTTCCTAGACTTGTTCTAATAGATATTAACAGGCATTCCATGAAAAAAGCCTTCCTCTGGAATGAATTTAGGAACTATTGCCTTAAGGCGATAGGTTTAAATAAATCTCTTTATTCCAGAGAACACATTGGAATATGTAATCAAAGGAGGTAGTTAAATCTTAGATTAGAGGGCCAAGAATGTATTTTGTGGACTGGAGATAGGGTATAAATTAAGTGAATTTTCATGGTTTCCTGCAGTTGTTTCTACATTTGAAAGGATTTTACTTTAATTATGGAGAGTTTCTGGAATTCTATAAGTATCATTATTACATAAGAGCTGTGAGGCAAATGTCACTTGTAAATAGCACAGAATATGTAGAATTTTTTAAAAATTCTAAATGGTTTGTATTCTAATTAAGCTGAGTTTGAACAATAACAGGATTTTCAGAAACTACATCTAAAATAAGAAGCACCAGCATTCCGTCATCCTAAGATGCCCATTAACCGCTGTACTCCAAGCTGAGCAGCTGTCAAATGAATTACGAAGACATGTAGTTCAGTCAGATTTAGGAGTCACAGCTTTGGTTTGAATCCCAGCAGCTCTAAGTAGCAAGAGACCACTTAACGCTCTCTAAACAACACTTCCTTATCTAACAGTACCTTCTGTGAAGAGCTGTAAAGATGAACTAAGCCAGTGTGCTAAGGTGGCTGGCATAGACCAGTGCTTTGTTATTAAAGGCAATATTATTCTTGCCAATATTCTGATTAGCTTTTTCGACTGTATTGTTGCTGAAATAACACAAGTCTATAAATCCTAATGTTTAGCTGGTTTGCTTTTTATCCTGTTTGGAGACAGGAATATATTTTTCCATTTCTTGCAGAATTTATTAATCACTAAGGTCAGTCAGCAGCTGCCCAGCACAAAGTCATTTTCTGCTACATACAGTGTTTTGTTTCATGGAATTTTTCCTGATTTATTGCTTACAGGACGATGCGGTCAGTATAGAAAGTGGCACAAACACTGAACGCCCTGATACACCTACAAATACACCAAATGCTCCTGGAAGGAAAAGTTGGGGGAAGGGAAAATGGAAGTCCAAGAAATGCAAATATTCTTTCAAGTGTGTAAATAGTCTCAAGGTATGTGCAGAAAGATCCTGTGGGCTGAATGCCAGGCTTCAGAATTATTTCTCAGTGGTAAACATTTTATGCACATTGAAAATACTTTAAAATTAGAGTACTTTGAAAGTTGTTTTGTTTTGTAGCATAGACTAATTTCAGTGGGTAATGCCTAGTACTACTAGGTTTTCTTTATATTCTGCATTCAGAAAAAAAGATTTGGGCTATGTTATTCTTCCTATTTTGATAAAACTTTAAAAACAAAGCCACTTCCTGATACCTCTTCATGATAAGAACTGAATGTGACCCATTAACTTTCAGTCAGCATAAATTGAAACAGATGTCCTTGTGCAGTTTTTAAATATTTAATCCTTATCATTTGTGTTACTTGAAATTGTTTTCAAAGGAAAAGGTATACATTAACATTTTCTTACTATTCAATATTTGGGGAAGGCAAGGTTTTGGAGTTATTTAAATTACTACTTCCTCAATAGCATTTTTATTTTAAGAAGGATTAGTGATATGTATTCAAAATATTTTCCTTTACATATTATGTATTTTCTGTTTTTTTAATTTAGGAGTATTTTTCTTAAACTGAGCAAAAGTATGCATTGCATTATTTTATACATATGTAAGTTAGAATCTTTTATAAGTATCTGAATATACTTTTAGGTAAAGTATTCAGAAAGCATTAGAAGCTCTGGCTGTATGGAAATTATTTTCCTGTCTGTGTAGCAAAATACATTGCTTAGTGTGCCAAATTAAATTCTCTTAAAAGGAGGGAAATAAATCTTAGTATATTTAAAAAAAAAAAAGTGTCCATTATAGTTTTATGTTAATATTTAGTTATTTTCACCTGTTTTTTAGGTAATGTACTTGGGAGGTGTTGGTTTTAACTGTTTAAATAATTTGATTAAGTATTTCAGAAGCCTAAAGCTGTGGCTTTTCAAAGGATAAAAAATCAAAGTTTTACATTTTAAAAGTGAATGTGAAAGTTAATGTTCAGTGCCAGGAGATTGCCAGTAAAATTCTAAGGCTGAAAAATAACTTCGAATAAAGTGAATACTGTTGACCCTTGAACAACTTGAAGGTGCCACCACCCCCACTCCTGTGCAGCTGAAAATCCAAGTTTAACTTTTGATTTCCCCAGAACCTAACTACTAATAACCTCCTGTTGATCAGAAATCAGTAACATACCTTACCAATAACATAAAGTCGGTTAACACATGTTTTGTGTGTTGTATATATTATATACTGCATTCTTATACTAAAGTAAGGTAGAGCAAAGAAAATTTAAGAAAATACATTTGCGGGACGCCTGGGTGGCTCAGTGGGTTAAGCCTCTGCCTTCCGCTCAGGTCATGATCCTAGGGTCCTGGGATCGAGCCCCTCATCAGGCTTTCTGCTCAGTGGGGAGCCTACTCCCCCCCCACCGGTCTCTGCCTGCCTCTCTGCCTGCTTGTGATCTCTGTCTGTCAAATAAATAAATAAAATCTTTAAAAAGCAAAGAAAAGAAAGGTATCCAAAAAATCCATGCTTAATTGGACCTGTGCAGTTCCAACCTGTTGTTCAAGGGTCACCTGTACTTGTTTTTTATGCACCTCATTATAGCATCCTGGTAACTGACCTTACAGTCCTTTGCCTTCCTTGGTCCCCAGTGCTCAGGTACTCTTGTTCATTATAAAACTTCTTGGGATTTTTTTTTTTTTTTAAGGACCTAAATTCAAGATTATTTGAAATTGTTTCTATAGGAGTAATAGAAAGTGGAGATTTGCATGGAGTATAATATGGTTCACTTTACAAAGGAAAAATTAAACCTAATAAAGTTTAGTAAATGTTAGAGAAGCTTTACTAACTCTTGGTGTATTTGTTCTTTTCATATTTGAGAAACATAAATTATGTACTTATGTCCCAAGAGATTAAATGCAGCTATAACAATTATCCAGTTTAATTTTGAATCAGAAGAATCAGTGATTCTTCTTTTTTTTTCTTTAAAGATTTTATTTTTATTTATTTGACAGACAGAGATCACAAGTAGGCAGAGAGGCAGGCAGAGAGAGAGGAGGGAAGCAGGCTCCCCGCTGAGCAGAGAGCCTGATGTGGAGCTCGATCCCAGGACGCTGGGATCATGACCTGAGCAGAAGGCAGAGGCTTTAACCCACTGAGCCACCCAGGCGCCCCGAATCAGTGATTCTTCTTAAACCAATGATTTGGTTTCAGAAAGTAGGAGGCAAATATCAGAGTGTTTTCATAGATGAGAACTTGTTACCTGACCTCTGATTTAAATAGTGGTCTACATTTGGGAAAAAAAAGTTGTAAGGGGAAATGGTGGGTTCACCATTCGTTTGTTTCTAAATTATAGTAACTTTTCTATTTTACTATTATTTTTCAGGAAGATCATAATCAACCATTGTTTGGAGTACAATTTAACTGGCACAGTAAAGAAGGAGATCCATTAGTGTTTGCAACTGTAGGAAGCAACAGAGTGAGTGTTCAGGGGTCTGTTTGGCATTTGGCTTGATTATTTGACTCTGGTGTTACTATAGTATTGAAGTGTAATGATTTTGAAGTAAATTTGGCATAGCTGGTTTAACAGTAATCCTTATATAATATTCTAGATATTGTCACAAAACTAAAGTTTTTAAAACCTAGTATTCACTACTGAAAATATAGCTTTCATATATTACTCTCAGTTCTCAGAGTTCATATATTACTATCAGTTGTTTCTGTTTATATTTTGTCCTTGTTAATATTTTTGTGTGTGTGACTGAAAGAATTGACTCCTATTTTTGGAAGCAGTTTTAATAGTTGTGTATCATGCAAATTAGGATATAAAGTCTGTAGTTTCTTAAAAATAATAAACTTACTTAGTGGCTCTCTGTAAATGCAAAGGATAAATCCAGTGGCTTTATATATTAGTTATTGAAAGTACTTTAACTATTTGCCATAAAAATCTGTTAGATTTGTTTTTATTTAAGGAAGCCAAAAGTATCTTGAGCTGAGAGAAGTGTAGGGAAGAAGCATGTTGGCACATTTTAACATCAACCATTATTTAACTTTTTAGTTAAACCAGGGGCTGGCTTGGTGGACTGCAAAGACTTACTATTCTTTTCAGTTCTAAATAAATGGAGAACAGGAAGAGTCCTTAGTGCTTTCTAGGGAGTGCTTTGGAATTAGTTATTAAATTGAAATCACCTCAGGGAAAAATTGTCCTCTTACTAAGTTTACATTAGCTAACATTCTGGTTATCCATTAATACTGTACTAAGAGTTATGAGGAACAACATAGAAATTTATTATTGTATTTGGGGGAAAATAAAAAACAGGCGATTGACTAATTAGATACAGGTTGGCAACAAATACAAGTCACTTCCTCTGCTCTTAACCTAAGAGGTGAAGAGGAGTGAATCTGAGAGACGGTACATAAGTTGTTACTTTGAGTAAAATAAAATTTTATACTTCTTTAGTAGTTGTACTAAGTTTCTTAGGCAATAAAAGCATGCGGTTTTAATGCATACTGTTTTCTGTAGTTGTTTTTTGTTTCTCAGTGTTTGTATTCTGTTCTCAAACAAAGTTAACTTGGTAACAAGGGAGTTGTCAGCTCAGTATTTTTCAAATGTCAGCATATTTCCAGGCTTTTTTTCCTGCAAGTTCGAGAATCATAACAAGCACACATGCATCCATTCTGGGCTAGATCCTCTCTATTCCTGTTTTCTAAAAAGTAAAATTTGGCTTTAGGTAATTTCCTATAAAACTTCTTTTAAGGAAGGTTTCGTTACATTTAAGGCTCTGGCGCTTTTACTAGGTCACTGAAATCCTGAAAATTTGAAACTTGGCTACTGCAGTTGGTAACATGGAATAACAGCTTTTCTTGGTGTTCAGCCAAATGTGGCTTGTGACATGTAGCCTGCTTATAGTTGTCTGGTTACTGAATTCTTCGGAAAAAAAAATTCGTGGGGAAAGATAACAGGCTCAAGAAAAGATCAGGTTATTTTTTCCTAGTTGGGAACATAGTGCATTAATTACTTGGAATCTACTTTTAAGACGTCACTATAAACCTAAGATTATACTTCACTAACTTGGCCATGATAATACCGGAATTAGTTACAATTTGTGCTTCAGTGTGTTTATTTAAATGTTCAGGTATTGTAATAAAAAGTATCCCTAGTTTCATTTAAAATGACATGGAAGGACATTACATAGTTCATTGAATTGTAAAAAGTTCTGTTTGGACTTTTTTTTTTAAGAAAAGAAAAATTATCTTCTAGGAGATAATCTGTTTTAGCACTCATAAGGAATATTTTTAAACTATTGTAGCGATTTTATTAATTTAATAGTGATAATTTATAGTATCTTTATGGAGTTCTTAGATACTTCTATTAAAATTAACAAGTAATTGCTAACATGACTATAAGCTCTAAAGAAAAAAGGAAAGAAATTTATTAAAGTTTAATTTTACACAGTGTATATATTAACTTAAGAATATATGGCAAATAAAAAGGACCACCATACATCAGAAAGTTAATATTTAATGAGCTGTCCATGAGAAAAACATTATTTAGGCAAGTTTTAAGCTTTCTTATATGTAATTAATATGTAAATATTCTTAAACTACCCAAAGACTTTAAGAGCTTAATTAAAAAATGATAAATTACAACTTTACTTTGAGGTGTTCAGATGTATTCACTTTGAAGAGTTGGGCAATTACATGAATGAGATCTAAAATTAAAACATTGGAATTAGAAACCATTATTATTACTACAATATTTAATATACTCAGGAAGTTATCTAATACGTTAAGCTTTATAATGCTTCCTTAAGTTTAAAGAAACTATTTTAAAACAGTTTCTGTAGAATCTTTAAGACACATTTGTGACTAAAATATGTTGCAGAGGTGAAAAGAATGTGGTTTCTGTGTTTGAGATTAAATTTACTATATTTTTGTTTTTATTAGGTTACCTTATATGAATGTCACTCACAAGGAGAAATCCGGTTGTTGCAATCTTATGTGGATGCTGATGTATCCTTTCTTGAGTTTTTAATATCTTTGCTAAAGAAATTGACTTTCAATAAGTACACCAAAACTTTTCTAAATTAATTAGTTCCCTTAAGCTATACTGTCCTTTAACCAGTGCTCTTCCTTTATTATCACCCAAGAGATTCCTCGTATCTAGTTTAATTTTCCTGATCCTAGAAACGCATTGTAAGGTGGATATGAGAGAGTGGGGAGAAGTGGCTAGAGATGAGCATTGGAAATCTAGTAATAGAAATGCTAGCAAAGAGTAGCTACAACCTCCTGTTTCTTTGACCTTGCTTAGAATTTTATCACTTGAGGGTAGTTAATATTAGTGAACTGGGGTTGATCAGAAGCTATGACTGGCAGTCATACCAAGTATTTGAACAACAAAGCTTATAGGGGAAAAGTAAACACATACAGTTTGTTTAGGAAATAAAATATTGCAAAACATGAACACATAAAGAAAAAGAAAGGCTTAAAAAGCCAAAAGGTTAGACAAAGGTTGGTGATACGGGTTTCTTTCAGATCATTTCAAAAACCTAGCGAAAAAGAAAAGGCAAGGATCTTCAGTCTTCAGTAGTTTATGGAAAGAAGTGAACTGTAGCCATATTGGGCAGGTCTCACAGGAAAAGGTGGAAAACTCATAGTTAACGCTATTCAAACTGAATAGACATGCATAGTCAGACATACTGGGATAAAAGAAGGGTCAGCAATTTATAGCCTGTGGGCCTAGCCACATGTTGTTGTAAATAGTTTTACTGGGACACAACTATACCCATTCATTTGCATTGTCTACGGTTGCTTTCGAATGACAGAGTTGAGTAATTATGCATCGAAATAGTAATCAGAATTGAGTGGAAGGATTGGTTTTGTTTGACCATTTGGTTTAGATTGTAGACCTGAAATGGTCACTGTTTAAATATGGTAATATAAGAAAATGAGAACTTCTGTGTCAGAAACTTGAGCACTTCTTTAGAGGTTTCCATGTAGTATATACCTAAATCATTGATGTGTTTACTTTTCAAAAACAAATTACAATTCTTAACTGGCATTTCTTAGGCTGATGAAAATTTTTACACTTGTGCATGGACATATGATAGCAATACAAGCCATCCTTTGCTGGCTGTGGCTGGATCTAGAGGCATAATTAGGATAATTAATCCCATAACAATGCAGTGCATAAAGGTGGGTTTTTGGTTAAATTGTAGATCTGCCCTTTTTTGAATACATACTTGTGAAAACTTGTCATTTTTAATTTAAAACCAGTAGAATCATTATCTGTACAGTTTCTAATTTGATTTATACTTGGCTTTTTGCTTCCTTTAGACTGGTCTTTGAGACTTTTGTCACATATGATAATACAAATTATGGAATAAGCGGGAAGTTTTTATGTGCAATTTTAAAAAAATTATTTCCCTCCTCCCTTGCCTTATTCTGAAATGTTCTAAATGAACTATAGGGAAAGAGTGAGTACTTTTTCTAAACATCCTAATGAGGGATGTAGAGTCAAGGACTTATAAAGAACCGAAATGTAAAGCCTGGGAATTTGATACTAAGTTTTGCAAATTACTTTAATCAGAAGGTTTTAACCCTGGGGCACATTAGAATCATCTAAGGATATTTTAAATCCTTCCTTGGGTCTCAGCTGATCCAGTCAAATCAAAATACCTGCAGATAGGACTTGAGCATCTTTTTTTCCCTTCAATTTTGTTGGGTGATTTTAATATGCAGCCAGGGTTGGGAACCACTAATTTAAGTGAAACTATTTTTCCATTCTTTTAAGATTAATGAAAGAATTTATTGATTTTTAATATGAAAGCTGAATGTTCTAAATTTATTGTAGCATTATGTTGGCCATGGAAATGCAATCAATGAACTGAAATTCCACCCAAGAGATCCAAATCTTCTCCTGTCAGTAAGTAAAGGTAAGAGAAGCAAATGTTTCTTTAGTCCTGTTTATTTGGGAATGATTTTATTTTTTAAGGGACAAAGAGTCCTAAGGTATTAAAACGAAATTTAAAAAGAATTTATAAAGTATGTCTTTAGTAGAAAAATCTCAGGCTACAGTAGCATCTCCAGACCAAGAATTAGGTAAAAGGGCTGTGAAATAGTTAACATCAGACATAAATAATTTGTACTGAAGGTTAAGTATGTGTAACCCTTATTAACAGTAGTGTATTATGACACTAATACTCTAGTATTAGGTAGTGTATGTATCCTCAGTTGAATTATTTTAGTAAGTTTATTAATTTTAAGTGGCAGATCACCAAAGTTAGGACATTTTTAAGAATTTAAAAAATAGTATTGCAAATCTTATCACTGATTGGCTGTGTAATAAGAAAAAATATATTGAGAATCTGTATTGCTTTTCATACATGAAGTTTTT
The DNA here is from genome assembly GCF_002288905.1 of Enhydra lutris kenyoni. Taxonomy (NCBI): domain Eukaryota; kingdom Metazoa; phylum Chordata; class Mammalia; order Carnivora; family Mustelidae; genus Enhydra; species Enhydra lutris. The sequence continues at coordinate 14,100,219 of NW_019154121.1, read as the reverse complement.
ATTTTATAAAGGAGTCCCTAATAGAATTCCTTAAAATGCTAAGTTCTCCAGCATAAGCTCTTTGAAATATTTCCCATATGCATAAAGAAAGCCTTGCCTTCCTCTGTACGCTTAAATTGGCATTATAAGTTTATTCAGGGTTCAGACAAGCCTCTTAATAATTTCTTAGCTCTCTGAAATCAGCTGTTATTTCTGCATTCTGTTCTTGATTGTTCTCTTTTTACTTCTACATTATTATTCTAGTCAAGTTTATTGTTCTTAAAGGCTTCTCAAACCTATAACCTTCCCCCACAATCTGACAATCTGCTCATACTAAAAGATGTCCTCAGATTAAAACTCTTCCATGAAAATGCTTCATTGTGATTTTCCTTTACCTACCAAGGCTTAAGTTTGGAAATCAACAACTAAGAGCTGATAACTTTTTCTCTTTTCTTGATAATAGCTGGGCCCAGGTATTTCTCTACAAGTCATATAGGTCATGATGCCACACTCTCTAATTATCACAACTCCCTAGCCGTACTCTTCCCCTTTTGGGTCAGTAAGTACAAAGATAACCTACAGAATATAAGAAAATATTTTGCAAATTATGTATCTAATAAGGGATTTATATCAAAACATCTTAACAATTCAACAGTAAAGACAACCCTTTTTGGTATTTTTTAAATTTTTATTTTTTTTTTATTTCTTTTCAGTGTTCCAGAATTCATTGTTTATGCACCACACCCAGTGCTCCATGTAATATGTGCCCTCCATAATACCCACCACCAGGCTCACCCTTTCAATTTGTAAATGTGGATTCTGTGGAGGAAAAACTTCAGTATCTTGTTCTCTGTCAAATCCCTAAGTATTTGTTATCTCAGGAGCATAACTCCATCAAATTAGGATATTATTTAAAGGAAATTATTGGAGGCAAATAAGCTAGACATATTTTATGATCACATAAGTGCTTTTTTTCCATCTGGAAAGTTTGAGCTCATACGTCATTAGAAAATGTAGCTTCCATTCTTACTTCTCACTGTGCATTACTTGAGTCCGAACTTTTGTAGTTTTTACTTCTTTAAAGAGGTTTTGAGAGTCCAGAGTAAATGAATGATAAAAGTCCATTTAAGGGGTACCTGGGTGGCTCAGTGGGTTAGGCCTCTGCCTTCGGCTCAGGTCATGATCACAGGGTCCTGGGATTGAGCCCCGCGTCGGTCTCTCTGCTCGGCGGGGAGCCTGCTTCCCCCTCTCTCTTTGCCTGCCTCTCTGCCTGCTTGTGATCTCTCTCTCTCTGTGTCAAATAAATAAATAAAAACCTTTAAAAAAAAAAAAGTCCATTTAAAATTTTTTTTATGTCTTTACTAGATCATGCATTACGATTGTGGAATATCCAGACAGACACTCTGGTGGCAATATTTGGAGGCGTAGAAGGGCACAGAGATGAAGTTCTAAGTGCTGTAAGTTGAAAGCTGCAGGACAATGACCTTCAGGTGTATAGACCTCTGAACAATCCCCATGGAACTCTTACAAGAAAGTATATGGTTTATTTGACATAGCCTGCTAGGCACTCAGTTTATTTACTTGTGATATGACAAGGTTTTTACTTTACAGATGAAGGAATTAAGCAAGTAAGGCTTTTTGTGCTTTATCTCTACTTTTGTAATTTATACCAGTGCCTGGATTCTCATGAAAAAATACCATAAACTTGTTCAGTCATACAACACCAAGACAACTCTTGTTTTGTTGGTTTTCAGTTATTAAAGAAAAAGGTTAAGCTAGTTAGCAGTTGAGATCAACTTTCATCTTTTATTTGAAGTTGAAATATAAAATCCATTTTTAGGAAGTTGTTTTATTGTGCTAAGTCTTAGATAATTTTTTGTCATGGTGTTATATTTATGTATTATGTTTATCGATTTAGTGATATGATGTTGGTATTTTTAGTCAGCTAGTATTTTTACATTATTTTAGCTTTATTTACTTTCCATTTATAGCTTATGTAGTGGTTTTACAGCTCTTCCATATTAAACTATGCAGGGGGCACCATGTTTTGAAGTCAGTAGCATTTTATTTGGAGGTACTAAATATTTCTGTTGTTGGAGTTTTTATGCTTTTTTTGAGAATCACACCTACCTTCAGCTACCTTGTCACCTTGGATTTTCTAAAACTTGTAGCAGCATTCTCCCATCTGGTTTTATGTGTTCTAAGAGCCATGACTACCATCCTTTAAGAATTATAAATTAGGGACGCCTGGGTAGCTCATTTTTTAAGCAACTGCCTTTGGCTCAGGTCATGATCCTGGAGTCCTGGGATCGGCAGCATCAGGCTCCCTGCTCAGCGGGGAGTGTGCTGCTCCTTCTCCCACTCCCCTTGCTTGTGTTCCGTTTCTTCACTGTGTCTCTCTCTGCCAAGTAAATAAACTCTTTAAAAAAAAAATTGAAGTTAAAACCAATATAACAAGTATTTTGACTTACACAGATAAAGTAAAATTTCAATTGTTCAGGGACTGACTGTATAGTTTATAGCTATTGATTTCATTTTTTGATCAGGGTTGGACAAAGAACTCTAACAAACTTACTCAGATCTTTGTGTCATAGAAGAATTGTTTTACTTCAGTTTACCTTCAGAATCAAGCAAAGAAATATTTTCTTATCTTTCTTAAAGATAATTGGATAGATAAAATAGATAAAATTAATTCAAACAATTTACTTTCTTATATATTGTGTAAACTCATATACTATAATCATGACAAATCAGTTAAAACTAAATCTTGAAAAAATAAGTCTTGGAAGTAATAACAACTGATTTATGGGTTACATAGATAAACTCAGAATGTTTGTGTGTGACTTGAAAAAAATTTTTCATTATGCTGTGTATCAGATGAAAATTGGGTAGTCTTGGGGTGCCTGGGTGGCTCAGTGGGTTGGGTCCTCTGCCTTTGGCTCGGGTCATGATCTCAGGGTCCCGGGATCGAGCCCCAAGTCGGGTTCTCTGCTCGGTGGGTGCCTGCTTCCCTTCCTCTCTCTGCCGGCCTCTCTGCCTCCTTGTGATCTCTGTCAAATAAATAAATAAAATCTTAAAGAAAAAGAAAAAGAAAAGAAAATTGGGTAGTCTTAATTTGGGCAATTTTATATATTTAAACTTTTCTGTTTTTACATACAGGATTATGATCTTTTGGGTGAAAAAATAATGTCCTGTGGTATGGATCACTCTCTTAAACTTTGGAGGATCAACTCAAAGAGAATGATGAATGCAATTAAGGAATCTTATGATTATAACCCAAATAAAACTAACAGGTAACAATTGTGCTATTGAAAACAATTTGTTTTTTCATGCTGTTGTATAGAAGCATTCTACTTTTTCCAAAATTTTTACATAATGTCCCAACATCGAGTTTAGAAGCCCTTCTTTGAATAAGTTTATATACCATAAGATTTTTAAAATCAAAGCCCTTTATTTTTAGTTTAATGTTTATGGAAAATCCCCTTTGAATTGTGTTTTTTAGTTTAGTAGTATGTTACACTTTTATTTAGGTATGCATATGCTTGACTATTTACATTATAACAGTTTTAAAAGCTGCTTAAAACTTGCTGTGGGATAGGGTAAAGGGCCCTTCAGAATAAGATTACTTGTATTATTGGTGAGCACTTTAAATTCCAAAGTCAAGATAGTAGATCATGAATTTTTTTAAATGGGTTTCTTGGCTTTATTTCATGGTAATGTAATGCTTTCCTTTAAATGATGATCCCTTTTTTAGATGGAGAAAATTCAGAAGCAGGAGCCTTGCTTCATGGGACTGACTATGAGTGGGAACTTGCAGTTTTCTTAAAATATATATATATATATGAAGATTTTTATTTTTTTGAAGTAATCGCTATATCCAGCATGGGGCGCAAACTTAGAACCCCAAAGATCAAGAGTTGCACATTCCACCTGCTAAGCCAGCCTGATATCCCTTAATATATTTTTGAAATGCTTCAATTCTTAATTCAATAACTGTCTTTTCAGAATCTCATCAGGCTATTAACACTTTCATTGTAACTATGGTATGTCTGTATATTAACTTTGTACTTCTGTTTTAACAAAAAGCATTTATTTTCTGGTTATCAAACCGGATTATTAATAGGTTATCAGTTAAATTTATAACCAACAAATATTTCAATGCACTAACATATATATTTGGCTAAAAAAGTAATTAACATAATTATAACAGAGTTAAGAATTTGTATCAGGTCATTAATAACATTTTAATGTTTTAATAAAGAAAAGCTCCCAGAATTTGAACTGGAAAGAATGTTTGAGATGATTCAGCCCACCATCCTTTTTGCATATGAGAAAAAAGTAAAGAGAGGACATGTGAGTTGCCCAAGACACAACTAATTCGTGGCATCATATCATTCTTCTACAGTTATTTCAGTATAAATCTGAATCACTAGATTAGAAATGTTAGGTATACTTTTAAGTAAGTATAGAATTGGTAGCAACTTCTCTGCTTGGTCTTCTCAAAAACATCTTTAAGGAAAAAAATAGCACTATGTTTTACTTGCCTAAATATGGGAAAAGTCTTTAATAAATGTCAAATTCCTGTCAGATAACATTTTTAGAAATTGTTGCTCAAGGCAGGGCTCTCCTCTAACCTTATCTTTAGCAGCCTTTGGAATGATGTCATTGTTTCTAGAAAAGTGACTATCTTTTGAAATAATCTAGATATGTTGATGCTTAAATATAAAGGATTGAATAGATAGTTTAATGTTTTCTGTGAGAATCTTTTAGTGCTTCAGACGTTGCTTATTATTGGTTAGGATAGCCAGAATTGAAGTGATTAATTTTGGTCATCATAGTAAGAAAGCTACGGTTCTTATAAATGAAATTTCATAAGATGAAATTGAATTGAGAGCTGATAATGGAAAAAATATAGAAACAAATACATGAAATGAGAGTTCAGGTCTCAATAATGAGAAGCTTTGCAGTTTTCTAGGAACATAAAATTAATAGTCAATAAATCTGAAAGTGAAAATGAGTGTGATTCTACATTCTTTTTTCTTTTAACTTTTGACATTTCCATTGCAGGCCATTTATTTCTCAGAAAATTCACTTTCCTGACTTTTCCACCAGAGACATACATAGGAATTATGTCGATTGTGTACGATGGTTAGGTGATTTGATACTTTCCAAGGTATGCTAACAGCTGTTAAGCTGTACTTCTGTTGTTTGTGTTTGTGTGAGTTGGAACCTTGCAGGGAGCACAGTTTTTTTATAGTTTGGTAAATTGGATGGCAGATGGGAAAGTCCTTTTTTTTCCTTGAAGTCTCAGATTTGGAAACTTGTTTTAAGCATATAACATCCTGATGAATTATTATAACTTGTTCTGCAATAAAGGAAAAAAATGTTAACTTGTAAGATGAGATTCTTCTCTGATATCCGATGTTATAAAATAACGAATATCTAAAGTCAGTAATGGGTTTTTTGTTATGTTTGTGTCCATTTCAGTAAATTTGTATTTACAAAAACAGATAGCTGGAGTTGGCTGTGGCTGCAGTTTGCCAACCCCTGCTCTCTAATGTGTTGATTTTTTTGCTGATAATTTAGAGTAGTTGTTGGTGATGGTATCTGAACATTTAGGATTGTCATATTTGGAAAAATTGCTGTCCAGTTTCTTTTCTTGATGTGGATTTCAGGGCATTTCATATTTTCTTGGGCAGAGCCTGACTTATTTTTTTTCTTGGCTTTACAGGTATAGTTATACCTTTTTTTTTTTTTCTTTTTTTCTTTTTTTTAACTTTTGATCTTGAAATAATAGATTCTCAGTAAGTTTCAAAGAAAGTACAGAGAGGTCCCATATTGCCCTTCACCCAATATCTTCTACATACATCTCACATAACTGCAGTATAATATCAAATTTAGGAAATTGACCTTGTACAGTGTGTGCATATAGTTCTATGTTGTCATTTTATTACATGCGTATTTTGTCATTTCAAGAATGTTACAGTATGGGACCTTTTAAGATTGTTTTTTTCCACTCAGTATGCCATCCAAGTTGTTGTGTGTATCAATGGCTTTCCTTTTTTATTGCTGAGTAGTATTCCATGGTATGGATGTGCCACCGTTTATTTAACTATTCATCTATTGTAGGACATTTTGGTCCTTTTGCAGTTTGGAGCTATTACAAATAAAGCTGCTAATAAGCAATCGTGTATAGGTTTTTGTGTGGACTTAAGTTTTCATTTCTCTGGGATAAATGCCTAGAATGGCAATTGCTGGGTCATGGTTAAGTTTGTTTAGTTTTTTAAGAAACTGCCAAACTATTTTCCAGAGTGGCCGTGCCATTTTACATTCCCACCAGCAATGTATGAAAGATCCAGTGTCTCCGAATCTTCGCCGGCATTTGGTATTGTCACTATTTTTTATTTTAGCTGTTCTGATAGGTGTGTAGTGATATCTCATCGTGGTCTTAATTTGCATTTCCCTGATGGCTAGTGATGAACATCTTTTTCATATGCTTATTTACCATCCGTAAATCCTTTTCGATGATGTCTCTTCATATCTTTTGCTCATTTTCTAATTGGATTGGTTTTGTTTTTTTATTGTTGAGTTTTGAGAGTTCTTAATATATTCTAAATATAAATCCTGTGTCAGATACATAGTTTGCAAATACTTTCTTCCAGTCTGTAGCTTGTCTTTTCATCCTCTTAACAGGGTCTTCTGCAGAGCAAACATTTTAATTTTTGTTGAATTTCAGTTTATTGATTTTTGTTTGAAAAAATTTTATGGATTATCCTTTTGATGTTACATTTAAAAGCTCTTCACGCTCTGGATCCTAAAGGGTTTTTTCTTTGTTTTCTTCTAAAAGTGTTCCAGTGTTATGTTTTGTTAAATGTATGATCTATTTTGAGTTAATTTTTGTATGAGGTTTAGGTAGTAGTTCATTTTTTGCCTTTGGATATCCAGTTATTCAGCACCATTTGTTGAAAGACTATTCTTTCTCCTTTGAATTGCTTTTGTACCTTGGTCAAAATTGTTTGGCCTACTTGTGTGAGGCTGTTTCTGGTTTTTCTGTTCTCTTCCCTCTACCACTGCTATATATACACAGTCTTGATTAATGTAGCTCTGTAATAAGTCTTGGAATTGGTTAGGTGTTTTCTTCCACTTTATTATTCTTTTTCATAATTGTTCTAGCTATTTTGATTCCTGCCTTTCTGTTTAAATTTTAGAATAATCTTGTTTACATTTTATAAAAAATCTTGCTGGGGGGTTTTTGGGCAGGGAAGAGTTTGACCGGTATTTTGTTAAACTTGTATATCAGTTTGATGGGGAATTAATGTCTTTGCTCTGCTCTCTAGTCCATGAACATAGTATATCTCTCCATTTATTTAGATCTTTGATTTTATTATCAGCATTTTGTAGCTTTTAGCATACAAGTCCTGTACATGCTTTGTTGGATTTATACCTAACTACTGCTCTTTTTTGAGTGATTATAGATGGTATTCCTTATTTCTGTGTGTTTACTGCTAGTTAGTATACAGGAAAGCAATTAATTTTTCATACTGACCTTGAATCCCCTGATTTTTTTGGTCTAGTACTTGGGAGTGTTTATGTAGACCATCATGTCATCTGCACATAGGGACAGTTTTATGTCTTCCTTTCTGACCTTGCTTTATTTCACTGGCAGACTTCCAGTTCTGTGTTGAATAGTGGTGTTAAGATCAAACAAACATTCCTGACTTATTTCTGGTACTAAAAGGGAAAAATTCTGTCTTTCACAATTATGTATATTAGCTATATGGTTTTTGTAGATGTTTTCTATCAAGTTGAGAACTGTCCCTCTTACAATTAATTTTTTGAGAATTTTATCATGAATGGGTGTTGAATTTTGTCAGATGCTTTATCTGTATCATTTGATATGATCAGGTGGCTTTTTCTTCCTTAGCCTGTATGGAGTGTATTTAATTTTTTTAAATAGATCTGGTCCTGTATCCCTGGAATAAATTTTATTTATTCATAGTGTGTGACTATATATATTGCTAATAGCTGATAATCTTGTTAAAGATTTGTTTGTATTAATGAGGCTGTGATACTAGTCTGAAGTTTTTTGTAATGTCTTTGTCTGGTTTTGGCATTGATGACACAGACTTATTGACATGAATTGGCAAGTTTTCCCTACTATTTTCTGGAAGAAATATAGAAATTCTTCATAAATGGTTGTTAGAATACTCTGGTTAAGTCATCCAGGCCTAGAAATTTTTGAGAGTTTTAAAGATAAATATTCCATTTCCTTAATAGTTAAAAGAGCTGTTCAAATTAACTATTTCATATTGTGTGAGTTGTGGTAGTTTGTGTTATATGAGGAATTTATTGACTACATCCTAGGTAAAGTTGATGTGTAGAGTTGTTTGTAATACTCTCTTACTGTACTTTTGACAACTGTAAGGTCTCTGATAGCTCTGTTTCATTCCTGAGATGGTAGTTAATGTCTTCTGTTTTTTTGTAAGTCTTGGTAAAGGCTCCTCAATTTTTTATCTCTCCTTCCATTAGTTTGCCCTGGGTGTATTTTGCTCTTTTACTAATTTATTAAGGTGTGGGAGCTCAGATTATTGCGTTGAGACTTTTCTAAGATAAGTATTAGATGCTATAGATTTTCCTCTCAGCACTTCTTCAGCTGCATCTCCCTAATTTATTTTTTTATTTTTTTGCATCTCACTAATTTAGATATGAATTTTAGTTTCTAGGTGTTGGAGATTTTTTAAATGATTCCTAGTTTGACTCCATTGTGGTCAGAGCATATTCTTTGTGATTTGGGTTCTTTTAAACTTTTTTGAGATTTGTTTTATGACACTCTCTTGGGTATGTTCTGTGGGAGCTTGAAAGGAGTGTGTAATTCTGTTTGTGTGGAGTGTTCCGTGTCTGTTAGGTACTGTTGGTCGATGGTGAGGTTGAATTCTTTATGGCTTCATTGATTTTTCTGTCTACGTATTTTTTTTTAAAGATTTTATTTATTTATTTATTTGACAGACAGAGATCACAAGTAGGCAGAGAGGCAGGCAGAAAGAGAGAGGAGGAAGCAGGCTCCCCGCAGAGCAGAGAGCCCAATGTGGGGCTCGATCTCAGGACCCCAGGATCATGACCTGAGCCGAAGGCAGAGGCCCCAACCCACTGAGCCACCCAGGCATCCCCTGTCTATGTATTTTATCAATTGTTGAGAGATGGGGATGTTTCCAGCTGTACTTGTGGATTTTTTTTCCCTTTTTGCTTTCAATTTTATGGTGGTTGGCTTGTTATTGCTGTGTTTTGGTGACTGGAATCTTTTTGTCTTTTTCTTCTTTTTCTTTTATCTGGGCTTTTCCCCTAATTTCCTATAGGTAAATTAGGTAATGCAAACATTTTTTTTTAGTAGGTTCTATGCCCAATGTAGGGCTTGAACTCACAAGCCCTAGATCAAAGGTCCCATGTTCTACTGACTAAAGCAGCCAGGTACTTCTATGTGAACATTTTTTAGAATCCCACTTTTTTTTTTTTTTTTTTTTTTAGGTTTTTTTTATTTGTTAGAGCACACAACAGAGCATAACCTTTGAGGGGAGGGGGGTGAGAGGGAGAGAGAGAAGCAGACTCCCCATTGAGCAGGGAGCCAGACCCGAGATCATGACCTGTGCTGAAGGCAGATGCTTAACCAACTGAGTCACCCAGGTACCTCTGGAATTCCATTTGATTTATCTGTAATATTAAATACATTTTTTTTCTTTTTTAAGATTTTAGTTATTTAAAAAAAAAAGATTTATTAGATTTTGATTTATTAATTTAGAATTATTGATTTATTAGAGCATGAGCAGGGTGGAGAGGAAGAAGCAGGATCCCTGTGAGCAGGGAGCCTGATGTAGAGCTCAATCCTAGGACCCTGGGATCATGACCTGAGCCAAAGGCAGGTGCTTAACTGATTTGAGTCACCCAGGCCCCCGAAGTACATTTCTTTATGTAGCTTTTTGGTTTTTCCTCTAGATATTATATATGTATATTTATTAACTATTTTGTTACCTTTTGTTATATATTATGTATTTTTATTAATGCTTTATCTGTAAGAAAGTCACTTTAAGTATAAAATGTGTGTAGATTAAAAGTTAAAAATTGCCAGAGGGCCTGGTGGCTCAATCAGTTAAGTATTCAACTCTTGATCTCAGCTCAGGTCTTGATCTCACGGTTGTGAGTTCAAGTCCCATATTGGACTCCATGGTGAGCATGGAGCCTACTTAAAAAAAAAAAGATAAAAATTGCTCAAAGATATGCCTACCATGCAAACACAAATATAAAAATATATTTATGTAGCCTCTCTACATAAATCTTACTTCCTTTATCTTACTTTCTTTTATCCACTATTTATAGTTTGATTGTCTTGAATATTCCCTTTATAATTGAGAACAACATCAAAAAAATGTTACTATTTTTTTAATGTTACTATTTCTGCTTCAACCATCAAACGTAATTTAAAAACTCAAGAGGAAAAGGAGAATATTTACTCATTTTTGCTTTTTCCATTGTTTTTTCTTCCTTTCTGATGTTCCAAGATTCCTTCTCATATTATTTTCTTTGTGTTTATAAAATTGCCTGTAACCATTCTTTTAGGAAAGGTCTGCTGGTGACAAATTCTTCATTTTTCTTCGTCTGAGAATGTCTTCATTTCTCCTTCATTCCTGAAAGGTATATTCATTCAAAATGGGATTTTACATAGACAGTTATTCTCTTTACACATTTGAAAAATGTTGGGTTCCCTGTCTCCAGGGTCTGTGGTTTCTGATGACACCTGCCATCATTGGAATTATTTTTTCCTAATCATAAGGTGTTCTGTCTTACTTGCTTTCAGGGTTTTTTTCTTTGTCTTTTTAGTTTTCAGAAGTTTGAATATGATGTACCTTGATTTCTTTGAGTTTATCTTTAGGAGTTCACTCACCTTATATTTGTAATAGATTTATGACTTTTGGAGATAGTTTGTCCCAAATTTGGAAGTTTTACAGCCATTATTCAAATTCTCTTCTTCTCCTTTTGGAACTTTAATGATGTAAATGTTAGATCTTTCATTTGACTCCTGGGACTGTCATTTTTTTAGGTTTGTTTCATTTTGTTTGGATTGGGTAGTTTCTGTTTTTCAGACGTTAAATTGACTCTTTTTTTATTGAGCCTTTCAGGTGATTTTCTTATTTTGGTTATATTTTTCAATTCTAAATTTTCAATTTGATTCTTTTTATTTCTTTGCTGAGACCTTTTTATTTTAAGTGTGTAATTGCTTATTGAAGCATTTTTTTCATTGAAGCATTTTTATTATGGCTGCTTTAAAATCCTTGTCAGGTAGTTTGAACATCTATGCATCTCATTGTTGGCATTTATTGTCTTTTAGCATTAAAGTTGAGATTTTTTTCTGAGTCTTGGTATGACAAGTGAATTTTTTATTGAGATCTAGGTATTTTGAGTGTTACACTACAAGACTGCATCTTATTTTATTTAGATCTTTTGCAGCAGTCTTCCTCTGATAAATTTTCAGCTGGAGAAGGGGAGCACTGCTTCATCATTGGCAAGTGGTGGGGAAGTCGAGATGATGGCGTCTCATTACTGTTCCCAAGTGGTCTCCACTGACACTGAGGGCTGTGGATGATTGTAAACAAGCTGACTCTTGCTGGGCCTCCTCTGATACCACCCCAGGCAAAGAGAAGAAGACCAAAGTTACCTCATTATGATGAGGGGCAGGTAGAGTCAGGAGTAGGGAGGGTTGGGTATGCATTTGAGGTACATAGGTACCACCTGAGAAGTGCTCCCCAATGGGCCATTGGTGGTTCATGCGAGGGTGAGCCCACAGTTTTTTTCTGTGGTGTTTTCCTGGAATAGAATGTTTGAAAATTTTCTCTCCTGCTAGGTTGTCACTTTCCTGGTTCTTTGGTTAGAGCAGGCTTTTGTTGTGGGTGTTTTGTAATTAACCCATGGGTATTGATTGCTGAGCTGCTGCCTTCTCTAGCATCTAGTCTGGGATACATAAATTAGGCAAAGAAAACCAAGGAACTCAGCATCCTTCATGTCCCAAGGTTCCTATCCAGTCTGCCTTCTCTCTACCTTTCAAAGTCTTATGTTTGCTTTATATTTGATACTTAGTCTTTTAAGCTGTAGTGAGGATAAATGGGGAAAAGTACACCTACCCCATCGTTTTGGAAGTAGAAGTAAAAAGCCACTAGCTCTAAAATTCTTTTCTTAGACCTTTGTCAAATATAGGAAGAGATTTCTGCACTTTAGGTTTCAGGAAGCTGACCTGAATGAACTATATTGGTGGTCACAAATCTATTTCTGCATCAGAATCACTAGGAGAACATTGTAAAAATAGATTCTTAGGCCTCAGTCCCAGAGATTCTAAATCTGGCAAAAGGACCTGGGAATCTGTAATTTTAAAAAGCTCTCTAGATGACTTTTTTAAAGATTTCATTTATTTATTTGACAGAGATCACAAGTAGGCAGAGAGGCAGACGGGGGGCCGGGTAGCAGGCTCCCTGCTGAGCAGAGAGCCCCGTGCGGGGCTTGATCCTAGGACCCTGAGACATGACCTGAGCTGAAGGCAGAAGCTTAACCCACTGAGCCACCCAGGCACCCATCTAGATAATTTTCAAATGCAGTCATCCATTATAGTGAACAAATTCTCTTTACCTCAGTTTTTAGTTCATGAGGGGACTTGACTAATTAAGAATCCTTTACCAGTGTAATCAGTGCAAAGCACTTGAAGAACTCTGTCACAATAGTTCTGCTTCGGCCTTCCCTTGTAGAGATTCTGATACAGTAGGGTTGGGATCAAGATGAGTTTTTTGAGGGAAGTCTATGGGCTATCAGTCCAATTGTGCATTTAGTTAGGTTATCAAAGTAGATGATCTCTAATCTAAGGTACTTTTTAAAAAACTTATGTATCAGATATATAGCCCTGGGATTTTATATAATCTAAAAAAGGCAGAGAAAGGAAAAAGGGGGGGTACTGTCTCCCTAATCTTCCTATGGCCCTGCTGTTAAACTGTTCATATGTCAGTGAACCAGACACAGCTGGGGACCAAACCAGAATCGCCTGGACTGTGTGCCCTGTAACACTCCAGCAGGCACTCTTTCACTACACAGGCATTTCTCAGTTCAGTTTCTGTTGAGGTAATTGGCCTAGATCATTTTTTTAATGGGAGGGGCCATCCTGTACATGGTAGGATGCTCAGCAGCATCTTTCCTTGTCCACCCACCAAAGGCCAGGGACATTGCCAAATGTCCCTCATTATCACACCACTGGCCTTTAATATAAATAGTGCCCACCGTGTTGCAGTTTTTCTTCCATTGTATTCCTTATCACTTGCTGCTTAACGAGAATGTATGCAAAGATAATGATATTATAGAATGAGGAAGATGTAAGTTAGTCTAGCTCAGTCCTATCGCCATATAAGTGTCTTGATGTTAAAACTACTGAGTTTATTGCCTTCTGTATAATCTGATCTCTAAGGCCTCTAAGCAGGGGCCATATTGAAGAGCTATGCATTTGTATAGAGTTTCTGTAATTTTACCTTCATTATAGAACACTCAAGTCTGGATGCCACAGTATCTAGAGCTGAATTTGGTTTGGAAGAGAAATTGTGACTTCAGAATGAATACTCCAGATACATAATGCTTTTGAATATTGTTAAATTCTGTTGTAATATGACTTCTTGTCTGCAAGTGTGGACATTGACTCTGTAAATATAAATGAATGTATATCACTGTATTTAGTAGGTGGGTAACCAGGTTTTAAGACTGTCAATTCTAAAAAGATAATAAAGAAGGGCTTTGTTTTTAATATTTAAAATTCAGTTCTGTATGTAACATTTCTTGTTTTCTCATTTCTCTCTTTTAAAGTCTTGTGAAAATGCCATTGTGTGCTGGAAACCTGGGAAAATGGAAGATGATATAGATAAAATTAAACCCAGTGAGTCTAATGTGACTATTCTTGGGCGATTCGATTACAGCCAGTGTGACATTTGGTACATGAGGTTTTCTATGGATTTCTGGCAAAAGGTAGCAACATATTTTTACATTTTAAACTTAAGACCATTGAAAATTTCACTTTTCTCTGTTGTGCATCCATCTTCAGTTTCCTCTAAGAATCTACCTTGATCTTTTATATTGATTACTTTGGCGATTGATATTATTTATTCTATCTTTGTGGTTCTGCTCACCATCTGCAATGTTTATTTTAAATGTAGTTAACAGGTGTCAGTGGTGGCAGTGAGGTGCTTACTTTCCATAACATCTGTTACTAAGATTTAATGTTTGGTGATTGGAGTGTTAAACTTTTTAAGTAGATTTTTTTATATAAAAGCTTGGAGAAAAATCAGCGTGGAAGGTGGGGCAAAGTAATAGTTATCTAAAATTTTAAAGAGACTTGTGTTAAGAATTTGTAGTAACAAATTATCTGGGTATTTATTTCTCAGAAAACTGGAGAAGCTGTCTGTAGCTGTTGCTATAATTCTTTAAGGCAGAATAAAGAGTACATTCTAACTATGTAAATGGTAAAGTCCTTCATAAATTTGTAAAATGCCTTCTAATTTACTCAGGACACCTCTGAAGTATTAGTTGCTATTATCCCCATTTACAGAAATACAAGATGCAAAGAACTAATCATGAGCATAGCCATAGGCTAAAGCTGAGGTTTTTCTGAAATATGAACATGTCTTAGGAATGCTTGAAGGCCCTGTAGCCTATTTAATAATTTGAATTTTTTAAAAATATGTTTATACAGATGCTTGCATTGGGCAATCAGGTTGGCAAACTTTATGTTTGGGATTTAGAAGTAGAAGATCCTCATAAAGCCAAGTAAGTATTTAGAACTATTTATTGATAGGGGCGCCTGGGTGGCTCAGTTGGTTAAGCATCTGCCTTCGGCTCAGACCATAATCCCAGAGTGCTGGGATAGAGTCCTGCATTAGGTTCCCTGCTCTGTGGGGAGTCTGGTTCTCCTTTGGCATGCCCCCCTCCCCTGCTTGTGTGCATTCTCTCTCTGGGAAAAATAAAGTGGGGTTTTTTTGTTTTGTTTTGTTTTTTAAAGATTTTATGTATTTGTCAGAGAGAGATTGAGAACAAGCATCAGCAGGGGGAGTGGCAGGTAGAGGGATAAGCAGGCTCCCCACCAAACAGGGATCCCGGTGCAGGATTCAATCCCAGGAACCTAGGATCATGACCCAAGACAAAAGCAGATGCTCAACCGACTGAGCCACCCAGGTGTCCCTTTACTGATAATTTCTGTCTTTTTACTCAAATGCCAATAGATAGGAAGTAATTAATACTTGAAGTACCATTCTTAAATCATTTTTAACATTTACATGACTCAGTTATTTTAAAATACTTTGTGTTCTCATAATGACTGCTTATCATAAGTACTGTGGTGACAAATTTTTTTTTTTAATTAAAAATATACCCAAGTTTTATGAAATTAGAGATTGAGCTCTTAGTGATGTTTTAAATGCTTTCCATATGACTCAGAACATCTATTTGTTTTCTAATTCACTGGTTTAATTTGATACAACATTTTTAATGACTGGCATTTAAACTATTGTTTTGTTTTTTTCCTAGATGTACAACATTGACTCATCATAAATGTGGTGCTGCTATTAGACAAACCAGTTTTAGCAGGGATAGCAGTATTCTTATAGCTGTTTGTGATGATGCCAGTATTTGGCGCTGGGACCGACTTCGATAAAATACTTTTTCTTAATCAAAATTAGAGTGTGTTTTCTGTGTATAATAGAATTACTGTATCTTGCTAGTAAGGGCACATAGAGCATTTAGAGTTGTCTTTCAGCATTCAATCAGGCTGAGCTGAATGTAGTGATGTTTACATTGTTTACATTCTTTGTACTGTCTCCTGCTCAGACTCTACTGCTTTTAATAAAAATTTATTTTTGTAAAGCTCTGTGTTAGTCTGTTTTCATTGTGAGAAAAAGAAATGTACATCCTTTTTTGTAATGATCATTTTTGTAGTTCTTTTAACTAAAGAAAGCTCTTTAATGTGATTAAGTTAAGTTCTAGAACTAAGCTGAATTTAATTCTTGGCTCTGCATCTATGAGCTGAGCTAAGTAACTTAACATCTACCTCAGTTACCTCCTGTGTGAAACAGGGATAAGAAAATACCTACCTTACAGGGTTTTTAAGGATCAAATGATCAAAGTGAAGCAGCTGGAACAGTACTTGACATACATTAAACCCTAAATATTAATACTTATTTTTACTGGAAATTGTATTAACTATGTCTTTTATTTCTTATTTCTTCTGTAATAACTTCATAGTAATTGTGTTTAAAATTTATAGAGTTGGAATATATAATGATTGAATGGTTTTTAAAAATACTGCTATTTGGTTTGCAGGTAGACCATTAGAAATCCTTTTTTTTTTTTTTTTTTTTAAGATTTTATTTATTTATTTGACAGGGACACAGCGAGAGAGGGAACACAAGCGGGGGAGTGGGAGAGGGAGAAGCAGGCTTCCCGCTGAGCAAGGAGCCCCGATGCAGGGCTCAGTCCCAGGACCCTGGGATCACGACCTGAGCCCAAGGCAGACACCCAACAACTGAGCCACCCAGGCGCCCCTAGAAATCTTAATTGAAATATTACCGTAAGAGCAAGTGAGAAGAGAACATAGAAGCTTGAATGCAGGTGAATGGAAAATGAAAGAAATGGGGAATATGTACAGTGTTATGTTTGTGGGAATCAGACTTAAGAGTAGTTGATCTTTTGTTCCAAACATAAGGTGCTTTGTAAATATTTATGAACAAGAAGAAACAGCAAGAATGAGACTGATATAAAAGACCAGAAAATCCCCAAAGAGATAGAACCAACATGACGTGGAGGAGTTAACCTGAAGCAGAGAGAATAAGGAAAACCTGAGTAATGAGAAGGGAGAAAGTAAAATGAGGGGTGCCAGGTAAAATACAAGACTGAATTTTATCAAATATTCAGATTCATGAGCCTTGTTCCTATAAATTTCATGCATTTCCATGGATCTAATAGTATTTAATACCTTTCTGGATGTGTTCATTATTTCTGGTTGTTTGCTATTATAAATAATATTTAGACTTCTAGCCCAGGATACAAGTCTTCATGTACCTCTGATTATTTCCACACTCGTCTGTCAGAATTAGTCAGTGGAAGAATATTTCTATTAAGGTTCTACCAGATTCACTTGCTCCAGCAGTGTATGTTGGTACCCATTTTACTTTTTTTAATTCCTGTGTATATCTGTAGATAAGCAGTTGGCAAACTTTTTTTTTGTAAACAGCTAGATAGTAAATATTTCAGGCTTTGAAGGCCATACATTCTCTGTCACATTCACTCAACTTTGCTACCATAGTGTGAAAGCAACTACAGATGATACATAGATGAATGGGCCTGGCTGTGTTGAATAAAATTAACAAAAACATGCAGTGGGCCATTTTTTGGCTCATAAACCACAGTTTGCCCACTCTTGCTGTGGATACTAGATATTGAAACTAAACACTTAAGGAGGTCTCTAAGATGGCTGAAAATTTAGGTCAGCCAAATAGCTCACAAAGATCATCAGGCAATGAATCATGCTATGACTGATAGGTGAAACAGTACGTAATATACTTAGACGACCAAGGACTTCAGATACTGGAGTTATCAGAAGATGTAAAAGCCATATTTAAAACTGCTTCTCTTCACTTATACTCCACCCTTTGTTCCACCCTTTACTGGCTTGCTTAGTGAACATTTCAATGATCATCTAATATACTATATAATTTACTTTGGTTAGCTGTATTTCTCCTCCCACGGGGATGTAGTCGTTATAAAGGTGGTTTGTGGTTTGTTTGTTTTTTTTTTTTTTGCTTTGTTTTGCTGGTATAACCCCAGCACTTAGGACAGTGCCTTGCACATAATAAATAATAAATACTTGAATGAATGAAATGAATAAAAGCTGAAATTACAAAAATAAGCAAGCAGTTAGAGAATACCAAGACTGACCAGGAGGATTTATAAAAGAAACAAGTAGAACTTTCAGAAGTGAAAAATGATTGAAGTAAAAGTGAATCTTAATTAGATTAGACACAACTGAATAGAGGTTAGTGAACTGGAAGAGATCCTGAGAAATTACTTGCACTGTGTTAAAGAAGGAAATAATATGAGGAGTTAAAAACTATATTGCATAAAATGAAAAGGTCCAGAGGTAATTGCATATCCAAAAAAAAAGCAAGGCAAGGCAATGTTTGAAGAAGTAATAATTCGACTTGGTAGGAGTGGGTGGGGAGAGAGTTGGTGCTTTGGGCATGTTCTTTTTTTCCCCATTTTTCTTATTTTACTTTTCTAAATTATTTTTATTAACGTATGTATTATTTGCCCCAGGGGTACAGGTATTTGAATCATCAGGCTTACACATTTCACAGCAGTCACCATAGCATATACCCTCCCCAATGTCCATAACCCAACCACCCTCTTCCTACCCCCCCCCACTCCCCAGCAGCCCTCAGTTTGTTTTGTGAAATTAAGAGTCTCTTACGGTTTATCTCCCTCCCAATCCATCTTCTTTCATTTTTTCCTTCCCTAACCCCACAATTCTCTGCCTGGCCTCTCAAATTCCTCGTATCAGATCATATGATAAATGTCTTTCTCTGATTGACTTCTTATGCTCACCATAATACCCTCTAGTTCTATCCATGTCATTGCAAATGGCAAGATTTCATTTCTTTTGATGACTGTATAATATTCCATTGTATGTATGTATGTATACACACACACACACACACACACACACACCACATCTTTATCCATTCATCTGTTGATGGACCTCTAGTTTCTTTCCATACTTTGGCTATTGTGGATATTGCTGCTATAAACATTTGGGTGCATGTGCCCCTTCAGATCACTACATTTGTATCTTTAGGGTAAATACCCAGTAGTGCCATTGCTGGGTCGTAGGGTAGCTCTATTTTCAACTTTTTGAGGAACCTCCATGCTGTTTTCCAGAGTGGCTGTACCAGCTTGCATTTCCACCAACAGTGTTAGGAGGGTTCCCCTTTCTCCACACCCTTGCCAACATCTGTCGTTTCCTGACTTGTTAATTTTAGCCCCTCTGACTGGTGTGAGGTGATGTCTCAACGTGATTTTGATTTGTATTTCCCCGATGGCTAGTGATGCTGAACATTTTTTCGTGTTTCAGTTAGGCATTTGTATGTCTTTTTTAGGGAAGTGTCTGTTCATGTCTTCTGCCCATATTTTGACTGGGTTGTTAGTTTTTGAGTGTTGAGTTTGAGAAGTTTTTTATAGATCTTGGACATCAGCCCTTTATCTGATAGGTCATTTGCAAATATCTTCTCCCATTCTGTCGGTTGTCTTTCGGTTTTGTTGACTGTTTCCTTTGCTGTACAAAAGCTTTTGATCTTGATGAAGTCCCAATAGTTGATTTTTGCCCTTGCTTTCCTTGTGGTATGTCCAGGAAGAAGTTACTGTGGCCAAGGTCAAAGAGGTTGCTGCCTATGTTCTCAAGAATTTTGATGGATTCCTGTCTTACATTTAGGTCTTCTTTTTTGAGTGTATTTTTGTATATGATGTAAGGAAATGGTTCCATTCTTCTGAATGTGGCTGTCCAAATTTTCCCAACACCATTTGTTGAAGATACTATCTTTTTTCCACTGGATACTTTTTTCCTGCTTTGTCGAAGATTAGTTGACCGTAGAGTTGAGGGTCCATTTCGAGTTATCTATTGTGTTCCATTGATTTATGGGGTGTGTGTGTGTGTGTGTGTGTGTGTGTGTGTGTGTGTGTGTGTGAGTACCATACTGTCTTGATGATTACAGCTTTTGTAGTAGAGCTTGAAGTCCAGAATTGTGATGCCATCAATTTTGGTTTTCTTTTTCAACATTCCTCTGGCTATTTGGGGTCTTTTCTGGTTCCATAAAAATTTTATGATTATTTGTTCCATTTCTGTGAAAAAGGTTGATGATATTTTGATAGGGATTGCATTGAATGTGTAGATTACGTAGCATAGACATATTCACAATATTTGTTCTTCCAATCCATGAGCATGGAACGTTTTTCCATTTCTTTTTTAATTTCTTTTCATTTTTCCATTTCTTTTTGTCTTCCTCAATTTCTTGAGTACTTTATAGTTTTCTGAGTACAGATCCTTTGCCTCTTTGGTTAGATTTATTCCTAGGTATCTTTTGGGTTTTGATGCAATTATAAATGGGATCAACTTCTTAATTTCTCTTTCTTCTGTCTTGTTGGTGTGTAGAAATGCAACTGATTTCTGTGCATTGATTTTACATCCTTCCACTTCACTGAATTCCTGTATGAGTTCTAACAGTTTTGGGGTGAAGTCTTTTGGGTTTTCTGTATAAAGTATCATATCATCTGCAAAGAGTGAGAGTTTGACTTCTTTGCCAATTCATATGCCTTTTATTTCTCTTTGTTGTCTGATTGCTGAGGCTAGGACTTCTATGTTAAACAAAAGTGGTGAGAGTGGATGTTCCTATTGCACTACTGACCTTAGGGAAAAAACTCTCAGTTTTCCCCCACTGAGAATGATATTCGCTGTGGGTTTTTCATAGGTGCAAGCCTCTTGCTTAAAAAGCAGGGAAAAGGAGCACCTGGGTGGTCATTGGGTTAAGCCTCTGCCCTCAGCTCAGGTCATGGTCTCAAGGTTCTGGGATCAAGCCCTGCATGGGGCTCTCTGCTCAGCGGGGAGCCTGCTTGCCTCCTCTCCTCTGCCTGCCTCTTTGCCTACTTGTGATCCCTGTCAAACAAATAAATAAAATCTTAAAAAACAAACAAAAAAAAAAACAAGTTCTGGTTCAAACTGAAAGCACAGCTTCTTGGGGTTGTCAGGACCCCTGCCTACTCAATTTTAGATGAAACACACTTGCACTCATTTTGAATCTAATAATGGAATTCTTTGCTCATGAAGAATTGAAAATGCTACATATGAATAGAGAGGCAAGGAATGGAAGACAGATACGTGTATTGCATGAATCCCCTCTTCACATACATGCTGTCTTGTTCCACTGGACTTAGAAAATGCAAGTTCAAAGAAAAGAATGTCGAGATGGGAACAGAGGAGGCATTAAACTACGCATGGCGGAGGCGCCTGGGTGGCTCAGTGTGTTAAGTCTCTGCCTTCGGCTTTCCCCTCTCTCTGCCTGCCTCTCTGCCTACTTGTGATCTCTCTCTCTCTCTCTATCAAATGAATAAAAATTAAAAAAAAAAAAACAAAAAACCTTTAAAGCCTCAAATTTAAAAAAATCAAATAATGGCCAATACTCAAAATCAGTGACTTTCTGACAACCTACAATGTAATGGTTTTAGAATTAAACACATACACACTCCCTCAACTCATTGCACACAATGTAACAGAAATCACCCAATCTGTCAAATTTCACATCAGCCTGGGTTAACTGAAGCAGGGAAAGTGAAATGAATCTGCTTTCATTTCACAAAACAAAAGTTTTGTTCTGTATCAGAAAAAAACCACAAAATACCAAGAATCTTTATAGAAATCCATCAGTTCAATAACAAAATGATAGTCATTTTCTACCTAACAGGGGAAACCCACAGGTAACAAATGAAAGTAGGCGAAGTTACAAATTTTATAGTGTTAGAGCTATATTTTATGGCTAAAGAGATCATCTAGCACTTTTTTTTTTTTTTTTAATTTTAAGCTAAGCTCTACATCCAGCATGGGGTTTGCACTCATGATCCTGAGATCAAGAGTTCATGCTTTACCGACTGAGCCGGCCAGGAACCCCTAATACGAATCTTGCTCCCAATTTCCTTGGTCATACATGGTAAGTGTACTGTTTCATGGAACTTTTTGTTTTAGTTATATATATATACACACATACGTACATATATATGTATATATATATATATTTGTGTGATTGGGATATTATAGTCTATTATAGCTCCCAGTCTCTGCCTTCTTTCCTATAGCTGAATTTGTTATTTTTCTTTTGAGGGCAAATGTGGGGAGAAGGGGAGAAGGTGGAAAAACATTCTCCTCATTTTACTTGAAAGGACCAAAGAAGACTAAGATAGAGCCAGGAAGAGATGATAATAAGACTAAATAGTTAAGAAAAAAAATGAGAACCTATTTACAGAGTGGTCAGTGCCCAAAGGAGCTTCCTAGAAAAGGGGGGCACAGGACTTCAGGTCAGCCCCAGACAGGATCAGTTTCACAGGTGTTTGATCAATGCAGTAAGCAGTACAGGCCACTGGGTTCAGAAAGAACCCATGTGTAGTTTGTTTTTTTTTTTAATTTTATTTTTTAAAAGATTTTATTTATTTATTTGACAGATGAGAGATCACAAGTAGGCAGAGAGGCAGGCAGAGAGAGAGAGAGAGAGGGAAGCAGGCCCACTGCCGAGCAGAGAGCCCGATGCAGGGCTCAATCCCAGGACCCCGAGATCATGACCTGAGCCGAAGGCAGAGGCCTAACCCACTGAGCCACCCAGATGCCCCTAATTTGAGGCTTTAAAACTAAAACTTTTAGAATTTAAGCTGCTAAAATTTTGTATAAAAATTTTTTTTAAAGATTTTATTTATTTATTTGGCAGAGATCACAATTGGGCAGAGAGGCAGGAAGAGAGAGAGGAAAGGAAACAGTCTCCCTGCTGAGCAGAGAGCCTGATGTGGGGCTCGATCCCAAGGCATCATAACCTGAGCCCAAGGCAGAGGTTTTAACCCACTGAGCCACCCAGGCGCCCTTGTATAAAATTTTTTGCCAGGTTGTTTTCTTTGAAGTTTCAGGATGATTGGTTACTACAACTTCAGATGTCATTTTCAGTTATGTCTGTGTACAGAACGAAAAAATGATCATCTCTTCATGTGATTTTCTTAAGACCGAGAAACCTGTCCCAGCAACCACCAGCAGATTTCCTTTCAGGTTTCACTGATCGGAACTGGGTTATGGGATTGATCCTAAACCACTTACTGCAAAGGGGCAGGAAAATAGATTAAGCAGGGCCTTTCTCTGGGGCTCTGAGCCTCCTGGGGAAGGGATGCATTCCTGAACAAAAATGGGGTTCTGTTAAAGAAGGGTGAAATGAATGTTAAATAGATAACTACCAGTAATTGTTACAGGGAAGGAAAATTAATGAATAAAATGCAATCACAAATTGTGAGTGAACTACATGGAAGCTAGCTTTTGCTGCATAACAAAACATTTCAAATTTTATTTAACTTATGATTCTATTTTGGCTGAGCATGGCCAAGAGGTTCTTCTGGTCTTGACTGGGTTCATTAATTTCTGGTCTGCCGCAAGTCATCTTTGTAGCTCTATTCCTAAGGTTTGACTGGTTGTTGGCAGAGGCAGGGGGTGCCAGGTGTCTTTCATTATCCAGCAAACTATCCTTGGCTTGTTCCTTTGTTAGATTGGCAGAGTTCCAAGAACTAGAACAGATGCTTGCAAATATTTTTGAGGCCTAGGCTTGGAACTGGCACATAACTTCTGCATTCTTTCCATCAAATCAGGTAAGAAGTCCAGGAGGGTGAAGAAATAGATACCATCTTTGCAGGTCAAAAGATGCGAAGTCTCATGCTTCGAAGTCCTAGACACAGGGAGAAGAAGAATTTGTTCTTTTTTGGCATCTGCTATCTGTGATAGGATAGGCAATGAGAAAGCCACTCAGATCTCCCTTCAAGAGAGCTATCAAATCAACAATATATCTCTGAGCTGAAATTCTTATACTGGTATGATTTTTACTGATGATTTCCTGATAGGGTTTGTTTTAGGCATCAAAAGTTTGGAGGCTGTGATGGGGGTGATTTAAAACAACAATGTTAAAGAGACATAAAACCATGGCATATTCAATGTAAGGGATTTTAGAGATTAGTCCAATTCCTTCATTTTTTTCACTTTTATAAAATTAGATTTTATTATCAAAATAATATAGGCATATAGTTTAAAAAGTAAAACGGAGTAAAAAAGGCTTTTAAGCAAACAAACAAACCACCAAAACCAAAAAAACAAACAGTAGTTTTCTGCTCATGTTCTATACCACAGAAGCAAGCACTACATATTCTTCCTATGTTTACCTAATCATTCTAATATGTAGTTGCTGTTGTCTTTTGGTTCCTTCATTCGTTTTGATATATATTGACTATGAGGAGGATTTCAGCTGTTCATACCTCTTCTTCCTCTTCTCTCATCTTAGTGTAGTTAAATAATGATTTTTATTTAATGCACATTTAGAGATGTTATTAAGATAGTGTAGTAAGCTGAATAATACCCTCCCCAAATAGGCCCCCATCCCTGGGACCTGTGACTGTTACTTTCTATGGAAAAAGAGACTTTACAGATATAATTGTTAAGGCTATTGAGATGGGGAGATTATTTTGAATTATTCTGGTGGATCTTAAATGTGATCACAAATATCTGTATAAGAGGAAGGCAGAGTGATATTTGACAGAGAAGAAGGCAATGTGAGGTCTGGAGCAGGATGTTACGTTGTTTACTTTGAAGGTGAAAGAAGAGGGCTATAACCTAAGGAATGTAGCTCTAATATCTGAAAAGGCAAGAAAATATAATTTATTCTAGACCCTCTGGAAAGACTGTGGCCCTGCTGACATTTTGTTTGTGGCCACTTGATGATTTCTAACTTTTGATCTCTAGAACAGTTAAAGAATGTGTGTTCCTTTAAGCGACCAAATTTGTGGCAATTTCTTATGGCAGCCATAGGGAACAATACATTCATGTGTATATGGTTTTGTGCTAAGTCACTTTATTGAATAATTTTATTTCTATTGGCCTAAATAATGGCCCCTTTTGATTATTCACCACAACCAAGTGGGATTTATTCCAGGGCTGCAAGATTGGTTCAACATCCACAAATCAATCAATGGGATACAATACATTAATAAAAGAAAGAACAAGAACCATATGATACTCTTAATAGATGCTGAAAAAGCATTTGGCAAAGTACAGCATCCTTTCTAGATCAAAACTCTTCAAAGTGTAGGGATAGAGGGTATATACCTCAATATCATCAAAGCCATCTATAAAAAACCCACAGCAAATATCATTCTCAATGGAGAAACTGAGGTCTTTTCCTCTAAGGTCAGGAACACGGCAGGGATGTCTGTTATCACCACTGCTATTCAACATAGTACTAGAAGTCCTAGCCTCAGCAATCAGACAACAAAAAGAAATTAAAGGCATCCAAATAGGCAAAGAAGAAGTCAAACTATCACTCTTTGCAGATATGATACTTTATGTGGAGAACCCAAAAGATTCTACTCCAAATCTGCTAGAACTTGTACAAGAATTCAGTAAAGTGTCAGGATATAAAATCAATGCACAGAAATCAGTTGCGTTTCTATACAACAACAACAAGACAGAAGAAAGAGAAATTAAGGAGTCAATCCCATTTACAACTGCACCCAAAACCATAAGATACCTAGGAATAAACCTAACCAAAGAGGCAAAGAATCTGTACTCAGAAAACTATAAAGTACTAATGAAAGAAATTGAGGAAGACACAAAGAAATGGAAAAATGTTCCATGCTCCTGGATTGGAAGAATAAATATTGTGAAAATGTCTATGC